>NC_061842.1:17398807-17406307 GCF_019202785.1 Penaeus chinensis
TTTCAGTCCTTGCTATATCATTTGATAGTTAAATTGCATACTGAGTGTCTATGCGTGAAATGTTATGTGAAACCAAAAAAAGCTGTAGATTATTTCAATGTTGTTTTTGTTTACACATTTGTTTGTTCGCATTAACACCGAAATATTATTTAGACACGTATTCCATCTGCCATTGATTAATGACGGATAATCAGGTGTTCTCGCAGAGCAACCCTCACTAATTGGACCGATTTCAACGGCTTGTTTAATTGGTTACTTTGATATATCGCTGCACAGCACTCTTTTTTTCTCTCTCTCTTCCCCCCCCCCCTTTTATTTTTATTTTTTTTGAGGGGGTAAGGATGTATATAGGTGATCACTTCTCTTCTCAAAATCTCTGCAGAAGTAGAAGTACTAAAAAAATATAACCATTTTTATATATGTCCATAGATAAAGAGACACGTGCTGACATTTATATTAAAAGTCGAAATATAAAGGGCGATGAACGACACCAATAATACATCAATAATGATATTTGTATTAGACAGTAATAAAAATAACATGTTAGGAGAATCAATACTGGAAAATAAGTATCAGTTCTTTGTTCTTGTATTCTAGCTTATCGATATTGATATTGCATGCAAATGACATGTCAATATTCAGAGGTATACAGATGATACATCAGTATTCATGGCCTTTATGAAAAGCAATACTTCCATGCATTTCCATCAGAAACTTGCTGTTATCAAAGTTTCAAAAGGCTATAACTTCAATACTCTGGTAATAAAGACAGTGGTGATGATAATAGTATATATAAAGACTGATGATGACGATAGTACTAATAAAAAAACATGATATATAAAGACAATGATGATGATGGTACATATAAGGACAGTGATGATGACGTTAGTACTAATGAAACAAAATATAAAGACATACAGTGATGATGATAATAGTACTGATAATATAGAAAGTGGTGATGACCATAGTACTAATGAAATAGACCATTATGATAATAATGAGACCACATTACAATAGTAGTGGTAGGAGTAGTAGCAAAAGCAGCAATGGTAGTTGTGGTAGCAGTAATAGCAGAAGTAGTTGCAGTAGTAGTAGTAGTGGTAGCAGTAGTAAAGATAAGTAAAATAGATATTAAAGATATCAACAGCAGTGCAAGTGTCACTTATTATTACTATTATTATAAACTTTCCCGCAGCAACAACAACAACAACAAAACACTCATTTCGGATCTACCAGAATAAACCAAACATTATATTTTTTTCTAAAGTACATTTACTACTATACCGTAATGGTGCAGAGAAAAAAAAACAAATGAAATAAGGACCATAAATGTGATTCCGTATGAGCACGAAATTTCAATCCTGAAATGTCGATATTCACGTAACGCGGTTGCCAACAATCATATTTCTCCCGGAAAATGAAATTACGTCTGTTGTCACTCTTACCTGGAATATGAAAGTACTGGAAGGGAGTAAAGAGAGATAGATAGGTAGATAGGGATGAGAGAGAGGGGGGGAGAGGGAGAAAGGAGGAAGGGAGAAAGAGAGAGGGGGGAGAGAGAGAATGAGAGAGGAGGGAGGGGAGAAAGAGAGAGGGGGAGAGGGAAAAAGAGAGAGGGAGAGAGAGAGAGAATGAGAGAGAGGGGGAAAGAGGAGAAAGAGAGAGGGGGAGAGGGAAAAAGAAGGAAGAGAGAGAAAGAGAAACAGAGACAGAGAATAAGGAGAGGTGGTTTAGAGAAAGACAAAAATACAGAGAAGAACGAATTGGAAGAAAGAAAACAGACAAACAAAGCCACAAGTACATTAAAAAAGAAAATGATAATTCCCCCTCCCCCTCCCCCTCCCCCACCTCGAAAAAAAAGACATTTCCCAAAGCTTTATTGATCTTGCCAACGCTATCACCATAAATCCTAGAGCCAAGAGACAGCTTGCAATATGGCAATATGGCAATTTCACGATGGATGCTATTCCCCGCTAAGAAGAGGCAATCTCACATACGATGAACCTCCGGACCTTGCCATTAAAAAATGATAGGCTCATCATCAAGTCTTTGGCTGCAATTTTGGGGTCAACAGGGCGTGTGAGTGTGTGTTTTCTTTCTTTCTTTCTTTCTTTCTTTTTTTTTGGTTTGTTTGTTTCTTTTTCTTTTTTCTTTGTCTTTTTCTCCGTCTCACACTTTCTCTCTCTCTCTCTCTCTCTCTCTCTCTCTCTCTCTCTCTCTCTCTCTCTCTCTCTCTCTCTCTCTCTCTCTCTCTATCTATCTATCTATTTATCTATCTCTCTCTCTCTATCTCTATCTCTCTCTCTCTCTCTCTCTCTCTCTCTCTCTCTCTCTCTCTCTCTCTCTCTCTCTCTCTCTCTCTCTCTCTCTCTCTCTCTCTCTGAGGGCAATGGAAACATAAGAACAAAATTATGATAATAATGATACCAGTACTACTATTGATGATGCTAATAACAGTGATAATAATGATAATGATAACATTGATAATAATAATGAAAGTAGCATATATATACATATATGCACACCCACACCCAACCACCCACACAGACACACACACACACACACACACACACACACACACACACACACACACACATACACACACACACACACACGCACACACACACTCACTCACTCACACACACACACACACACACACTGACGTACATATATATGTACATATTTAAACATTGTGTGTGTGTGTGTGTGTGTGTGTGTGTGTGTGTGTGTGTGTGTGTGTGTGTGTGTGTGTGTGTGTGTGCGTGCGTGCGTGCGTGCGTGTGTGTGTGTGTTAAAAAAAATAAAAAAAGGTATGCTATTCTACTGTATATGAAATGCGAGATAACACCTACACAGTAATAACAGTTCTTTCATTTGCATATGCATTTAATTATATTCCCGTACTTTAAATCATAATTCCATATTTTTAAAAACATGTTACATTACACAGCATATACTTCCATTTTTACTTCTCATACTTGGAAACCATACTCCCAGGAATATCTAAGATAATAACGATAATAATAATAATGCCGATTAATCATATTCCAAAACGTATTCAATTTCACTTACATTCTCTTATTTCAAGCCATATTCCCATATGCTAAAAATAAAACACAAGTTTTATTACCCTGCATATGCAACTGGACTAAAAGGGGCAATCAAAAGATGCAACGAACACATTTGAAATAGAGATTACGTGGGTGATCTTGCACCTATTAACAGCAGTCGAAGTGTACAAATCCCTGGTACAAGAAAAAACTTCCTTTGTTCTGCTTGCAATGCCATTCAGTCAACTGCCAATTACCAGTCGAAACAACGCATCTCACTTGTCTTGTTTATTATACGTAGCGTTCTGTTTAACTACCTCCGTTCTCCTGTTTGTATTAGTGAGCGATGTTAGTGTATATCTAAACGTATTTGCCATCGTAATCTAGGCAGCACATGCGTTGTAATTCTGGGCGGACTATACATCTGTCATATAATTGTGAAGGCTAATGCAGTTTCAACAGCGGCAGTCTAATGGGAATGTATATGGCGTCACCAGTCTGTTTATACAGTGTATTTGTGCTTATTCGAGCAGTTTATACATTTATACACTCGTAAACACAAACAGCCTTACATTGTAATTAAGCTGATGATTTCTTTAATGCCGGCTTTGATACTAATTCCTTTAATTAGGGATAAGCCTAATCCCGAGTTTAATCTGTCGTTAGTTCCAAGTATCATGAAGTAATAAGTTAACACTATAACATTATAGCGAAAAAAACACTTTCAAAGAGAAACCTTATTCATATATTAATTCCTTCATCTACCTTTCGTTTCTTTTTCTTTTGTTCATAAGAGGAACAGAATTACATATTTTATTTATTTATTTATGTTTTATTTGTTTATTTACTTATCAAATTTCATTACTGCATCAAATTTCTTCTTCGTCAGTAGGTCAATGATAACGCGATAGAAATTCCTCTAAAAACAGCATTTCATCCTTTTCGTTTTCTCCAAGATAGATAGTTTACAAGAAAAGTTGTTTCGTAATAGAATCCGTAACTACGAAGTTGACATGCCACTGGATTAGAAAGCATACCTTTACTTTCTTTGGTCTCGTTTACTTTACTCTTTTGCGGGATTCTGAGAGTTTACACTATTTCTTTTTTATTACCTTTTCACACTCACGTGATCCGAAGAATGATTAGTTATCGTTAAGGGATGAAAAGAAGGGTAAGGGACGAGTTTTCCCCAAGGTAAAAATAACCAGGTGTGGGTTGTGATTATGAAATGAGTTATGATAATGATGTGAGTTGTGAGTGCCATGTTGTGATGCCAGTATTACCATACGTATATTGTGATAATTATGTGATTATATTATACACACTGCATTTGTGTGATATGTTACACCATGTGAAGTATAGAAGGTAATGTTTAGTTGATATTGTAGCATAACAACCATATGGAAGAGTGAGATTCTCTCTACGATGTATAGAGTACATTATTTTATTACGTCTCTGTTGTCACACGTCTGGCAGAGGAACATGAAGAGTTTCGTCTTAATTTTGTCAGAGCTGATCTCCAATGAACCTACTTTAGTTTTCCTCGGTGATTTCCTCACCCTCAAGCATCATAGAGAAACACCAAGCAAACATAGAAGACGAATACCATGTAGCTCCACTTCCATTTAGCTTGTTGAACCCCAAAATTAATTTGGCATTTTCACAAGATTATTCTGACGGCTATTAATGGTAAGGAATTCTTAGTGAACATGGATAAAAGAGGGATTTTTTTTTTAATTTAATTTCTGATATGTAGAACAATATCAAGTGAATTATACAAATAATTATGTTTTATCTGATATTTCACATCACACTCTCATTGGCTAAAGGTTTTGATGTCATTAGCTCCGCCCCCTTTTTGACCCAGACAATTTGTGCAATATTTTATGGTAAGAGTCAACTCAGTGCAATTTCCTTGAAAATGGTTTACCAATAGCAATAGTAAAAAGAAATATATATCGATAAAGAAACCAAGAAAAAAAGAAATACAAATATTTTAATATCTGCACAAAAGAAAAAGACGGTGAGGCGGGGCTTAGATCGGAGTTGCCAACTAGGATTTTCATCATGATGGAGTGGGTCTACCTGTGTTTACTCATTAGACCTTGTTATTGGCAAATCTTACGAGTGTACTTTACCTTTCGGATAATGTGTTTGTGGTTCTGAATCCTTCGCCAGACAAACAACTCAAGTACTTAAGAGAGTGAAGTTGCTCTCACTTCCAATATTCTCGTTTCGTCTTCAAGCTAGTGTGTGTATGTGTGTGAGCTTACATATATACATATGTACTTAAACACACACTGTCTGTGCGTGAGTGTATGTGTGTGTGTGTGTGTGTGTGTGTGTATGTGTGTGTGTGTATGTGTGTGTGTGTGTGTGTGTGTGCATATATATTTGTGTGTGTGTATATATATATATATATATATATATATATATATGCATATGTTATAACTTTGATTATATGCTTATAAATATTTTTTAAACACACGAGGGAAGGGCATGAGCTACTGTATTACCCGCTTTTACATACCTATAAAATTTAATGAAGCATGTCATAAAAAAGTATTTGATTTTTCCGCCCCTTCGGAAAATCCTTCTTAAGGCACTTTTCAGCTACACGTCTTTCATATATGAAGTGAAACTGTGAAATTGTTTTTATTTTCTAACATCGATTTTCTAACATTGGTTTCTAACATCGAAAAAAAATATCCGTCTGAAAGTCAGTTTTAATAAAAGAGGTCTTCGTCAGCGAAAAAGTTTAGTACAACTGGCCTAATTACTTACACTTTTTGGAGGATTTTTTCTCGAAATTTTATGGAATATACCGACCTGCCGAAGAAGAAGAATCGAAATTTGATGGAGTAAAGAAATTTGATAAAGTCAAGTTACTGTTTTATATACAACAAATAATAGTCGAACGACACGAACCCCACATACATTATGAGCAACATTAAGTTATCATTACTGACAATTGCATTAACATTCTTTCTTGCTTTACTCGTATATGCATCGGTACGTCCTTTCCCAAGCCCGATTTGCAATGCTTGCCTAGATGATGTTATTACCTATGATAATCATTTTTAATTTATCATGTAAGACGCTCTGGATTTCCTTTAATACAACATTCATGGCGTGGCGGAAAGAGAACAATAACTTGCACAATGATACTGCATTTTAGGACGTGTTCATTCTGTAAGCTGGTGATGCCGAAAGTGATAGGATAAATATGTATATAAACATGAACAAACATGTTCTTTTCGATGCGGATATGTGAATGTCATACAGAACGTAGCGTAAGCATTATCACTGATTGCATGACTTTTGCGCTTTTGTCTACTCCGTTGACAAACCTGACAGTTGTAAAATGAACCCAAATAATGAGTTGCGTGGTTAGTTATTCAGCATTATTTATCAATTATAAGAAAAGTCCCTTAAAGTGTCATCTTTGACAAGTGTATTTCAGCCAAATAAGCAAAATCTTTTACTTATTAATGTATAACATAAGACTATACCGATACTTTTTTTTCGTTAGTCTGATATACTGAGAACACAGAAGATGGAAATCTACGTCTTTCTATTAACGTAATGCATACATAACAAATCTCTATAGGGTATGTTGGCCAATTTGCCCTGTTAATTACAGCACTTCTTTTATGACAATTACTGGAAGAATACAATGAAAAATTCATGTCATATCATCCTCGTCCGTTGGTAAACAGGCAGTGCCAGCCTCGGAAAAGACGGCCCTTGCATGCGAAGAACAAGTTATAGCTTTGCCTTTGTGCCAGGAGGAGTTTATGAATGAGTGCCGAGAACATTCAGCAAATATCGGAAACGCATTGGACTCCAATTAGCAAAGAGCATCCCAGTACCTATGCGAATATGCAAAATGATGTTGAAGAGAGAACTGGTCATTGCCACGGGGTGCGAGAATTAATTGCTGGTAAGTGTTAGATGTGTTAGACTTACTGTAGGTCTTCAGACAATTATTTTTAAAAATTATAGTACCAAAAGCAGTAAAAGAGATTTAATTGAGGATGATAACAAGAACACAGAAGAACAAAGTTGGGGATTATTAAGAAAAATAGATATTCGATTCAAGACATTTTAAGTCATGAAATCTTGTAGAAATGGCATACCTTAAACTAAATTTCAAAACGTAAAAAGAAAAACATTAATCTAAGATTGTCTTACTAATATTCCACAAACGCCCGCTTTTTAAAACCTATAACCAGCAAATTTAACAACGAATAACGCATGAATAAGTTATTATAACATTAAGAGTAGTGGATTAGTCACAGTGTGCTTTGTCTGCGTTTCATAAAATGATTAAAACTAGAATTTCCTTTGCTTTGAGCTAACGAAGGGAAAAGGAATTTCACATGCGTCAGACTTGTGTTTGTCAGGAGAGAGGGAGAGAAGCGGCCGCTGACGAATGCTGACGCTTGGG
>NC_061842.1:17446307-17448807 GCF_019202785.1 Penaeus chinensis
CCCTTTCGCTTAGATCACTGACGAAGGCAATTGAGTTCTGACGTCCTTAATTCGGTGTTCACGTGAGAGAAAGAATTTTATTGATAGGAGTCTGTAGATTTCCTTTCGGCGTATTGGGAGTTGGTGTATGTGTGTGTGTGTGTGTGTGTGTGTGTGTGTGTGTGTGTGTGTGTGTGTGTGTGTGTGTGTGTGTGTGTGTGTGTGTGTGTGTGTAAGTTTGTATGTATGTGTGTTTACGTGCGTGCGTGTGTGTATTTATCAATGAATAGATAAACAAATATACAGGTTTTTAACATTTCACAAAAAAAAAGACTCTCAAAGGCCAATCAAAAAATCCTCCCACGAGTCACCACATCTCTGACGCGCCATCAGTCAACCATCACTTCTCACAGGAATACTTAAAAGATTTCCTTCTCTCTTTATCCCGATTTTCACCCACATAAATTCCCTATATATTTTAAAGTGAAACTGTTGTAACGAAATATCTTACGAAATTGTTGCTAGCATTTTTTTTTTTTTTTTTCTTATCAGTTCTCTTTGCGGAGGTGTTTATATCAAGTCACCGACGGTTGTCATGGTAACCTAGACGCATTGGCACTTCTGAACTTTGATATATCTATGGGATACGTCACGCAAGTTCTTTTAAAACATGAATACTTGTTCGTGAAATGTTGCACACAAACAAATGCACTTAAATATAGATATATGTCATATGTGTCCAGGATGTATGAATGTTTTTTATACACAATATATATGAATGTGTGTGTGTGTATGTATATATATATATATATATATATATATATATATATATATGTGTGTGTGTGTGTGTGTGTGTGTGTGTGTGTGTGTGTGTGTGTGTGTGAGTGTGTGTGTGTGTGTGTGTGAGTGTGTGTGTTTGTGTATATATATATATATATATATATATATATATATATATATATATATATATACACACACACACACACACACACACACACACACACACACACACACACACACACACACACAGACATATAAATTTATATATATGTATATATATTTATACATATATAAACATATATATATATGTATATATATATATATATATATATATATATATATATATGTATATATGTGTGTGTGTGGGGGGGGGGTTAGATACAAACACAGAAAAAAAACATAGAATAAATTAATCAGGAGAGATCATACGAGAGAAAAATAAAATAAAATAGACTGAAATGAACATGAATAGTATAATGCTATGAGACAGAGCATAAGAGTAAAAATTTTAAAAATGAGACGTTCTGAAAGAAATATCGCCAAATGACACACAAAGTTACGAAACAATTTTGCCTCGTTATCTGAAGCCATGTGGATATGGAGATAAGGAGAGATCGTACAAATAAAACGCTGATATGGAAAAGAGAGAGAAAATAAGATTTGTGACAGACCGTATTGAGTTCCGAGATCGAAATCATGGAGCTTGATGACGATATGGGTTTATAAAAATAGGCCTACCGTGGTGTTTACTGAAATAGGATTCCATAGGCCTAACAAAACCGGTCCGGAAGATCATACTTGAAGCGAAGATATAAAGAATATGTGAGATAATAACACCGACTGAACAGTAGAGCTGTCTGTCTCAGTATATACATATTATGTACACTGTATATGTGTATATATATGTATATATATATATATATATATATATATATATATATATATATATATATATATATATATATATATATATATATATATATATATATATATATATATATATATATATATATATATATATATATATATATATATATATACATTAGATCCTTCCTTTTCACTTTCCTTCTCCTGTCTCATATCTGAAAACACTTTTGTTCATGTTCGTGCAATAAAATGGATGGAATAAGGATAGAGACATTTGAATATAGCATTATATTCGAGCACATTAAGGTATCATTTGCGTCAGTCTCGGATCTTGTATGCGATTTGTCCGTCTTTTTGCGTTTCCTGCATTTCCCTTGGTTGCATAATGTATCAAAAGAGGTGGAGAATGAACATCGTTGCAGAGAAGGCAGTTTATTGAATACGGATGGATCTGTAACGTGTTTATATGTATTTATAGGCTTTATTTGATTCTGAGAATCTTCATATCAAGGGAGACGCTTAACAAGCACACTTCACTCTACAGCGATATGATTTTTAAGCTGCAGATATGCCATATTGTTGCTTTTTATGTTATTTAGATGTTTTAGCTTCTCATGGTAGTATTTTTAGAATATGATGTGCATGTTTTTTATTCGTGTTGTAAATAATCTTTCTTCTTTTTCCCTTCATATTCTTCTTGCTTTCTTTTTTCATCATCACTATCATCATCCGTTTCTTCTTTTTTCATTCGTCTTCTTCTTTTTATCCTTCTTCTTCTTCTTTAGTTGTCATATCCATGCCATTATTTAGTTTTTACTATCTTCTGCCTTCCTTTTCCCTTTTCATAAAGAGCATCTCTTAAATGGAGGGTTCG
>NC_061842.1:17456307-17463807 GCF_019202785.1 Penaeus chinensis
AGGAAGGATGACGGGGAGAGAGAGGAGAGAGTGGTGGAGAAAGATGAGGAGTAAGGAAGAGGGAAAGTGTGAAGAGCAAGGGAGAGGGAGAGAGGGAGGAGAAAGAAATTAGGGAGCGAGAGAAGGAGCGGAAGGGATAGCGAGAGAAGAAAGAAGGAGGGAGAGAGAGAGAGAGAGAGAGAGAGAGAGAGAGAGAGAGAAGGAGAGTGTGCTAGCAGAGAGAGAGAGAGAGAGAGAGAGAGTAAAACGGAACGGGAAAAGGGGGAAGAGAGAGGAAAACAAAGTAATAAGAGGAGGGAAAAAAAAAGACAGGATGAGGAAGAGAGAAAGATTTCTCATGCTCACTCATACGCCATCCCAGTCCTCCAAACCCTCATTTTTCTTCTTTCTCCTCATTTCTCATTCGCGTAAAACAGTGCTTTTGGCATAGTTGACGTTTCAACAATTTATTATGTTACTTGCTACTGATGCTGGCATTGCTGTTCAAAAAAAAAAAGAAAAGAAAAAAAAAAAAAAAAAAAAAAAAAGCAGAAGAAGAAGAAAATTTAATTTTCCGTAAAATCCACCTTCTCTCATCTATCTTTACACGATAGGTGTCCGTACAAACACACTTAATGAATATTAACGTGCGACCCCCCCCCCCCAACCCCCTCTCTCTCTCGCCTACCTTCCCCCACTTTTAATGAAAACGAATTCTTTTACCTTTTCCTTGAATATAAATTATTTAGCCTATTCATCTACCTGCATTATCATTGCCACCATTAATTACATTGGCGGCGCTTATATCATATTTTATTACTGGTGAAATAATGTCCAATCCTTCTGCTCCCAGTGGTAATAATAAATCCTCTAAATTGGAAACTTTCTTGGGAGTACAACCTATAAATTAACTTATATGATAATGTAATGCTCAACAATGGCACAGATTTGCATAATGGGAAGTAAATGTAAAATAATGTCCACACAAAGGTAGCTAATTCACAGGTACACATAAAAGAAACGCGCTATATTGTGCAGGCCTTGTACGCTACAACCACCTAGAAAACCTTGTATATAAATCTTTGTTCAGGTTGATGACTGTGGACGCTGCTCTCATTGTAACAGATGAGACGTGATTTATATATGTATATTAAACACGCTCATAAACGCAAAGAAATCACACATACAAGAGAAACATGTATGATAAAGAAAACTTTTAAAGAAGTACAGAGAAAAAACAAAATGCATAAGTTCGTTAGCATTTAAAAAAAAAACGAACATTATACATTTCCACAAGGAAATATATAAATTACCAGAATATATAAATATCTAAGATGAATGAGCACATCTTAACCAAATGAGCATGAACAATAAACATTAGCACTAGAGTCTGTCTAAGATATCTAGTCTATTCAAAACACTGCGGAGTTTTTGAACAGTGAAAATGTAACAAGATATAACCATTCTCCGGTGCGACAAAGAAGAACAGATGATTATGCCTTTAAAAAAATATACATAGAGACAGTGTCAAGTATTTCCAGGAACGTAATATTGAAAATGGAGTAACTACAACACATTTTCTCCATTCTTTATATCCCCTTTCTTCTCTCACACCCTCTCTCCTTTCTCTTCTTCTCCTCCTCTCCCCTCTCTCGATCTTCTCTTCTCTTCTCTTCTTCCCTCTCTGTCTTTACCTCTTCTCCAAACTTTTTCCTTCTCTCTTTTTCTGCTTCTCTACCTTTCCACTCACTCTCCCCTTCTCTCCTTTTCTTCTCTTCCCCTCCTCTCTATCCCTTTCATCTCCCTTCATTCTTACCTATTTCTCTTCCTTTCCAGTCTCCCCGTCCTCTCCCCAACCTCTCGCCTCTCTGCCCTTCCTTCCTCTCCTCTCCTACCTCTCTCCCCATCCCCTTTCCCATTCTGTTCTCCTCCTCCACGCTCCCCTTCCTCCTCCTCTTCCTCCCCCTCCTCCACGTTCCCCTTCCCCTTCCTCTTCCTCCTCCTCCTCCACGCTCCCCTTCCTCCTCCTCCTCCTCCTCCTACCCAGCCTCGTCTATCCCAATTCCCTAGTCTGTCACTTACGTAATAAGGAAGAAAATCCACTTAGAGGGAAAGGTGGTGGTACATACCTGTCTACGGTTGAGTGGATTTTGGTTGATGCCTTTGGTGGCAATGTTTGCAATACCATAAGGAGAGGGAGGGAGGGAAGGGGGGAGGGATAAGGATGGGAAGCGAGTGTGCTAGCAAAAAATGTTTGGTGGAGGGAGGGAGAAAGGAAAAGCGAGAGAGGCAGACAAACTGACAAACATAGACAGATTGACAGACAGACTGACAAACTGACAAACAGACAGACAGATAGAAATACAGTCAGATAGACAGATTGACAGAGAGACTGACAAACTGACAAACAGACAGACAGATAGAAATACAGTCAGATAGACAGATTGACAGACAGACTGAGAGACAAAGACAGAGACATAGACAGACAGGCAGATAGACATAAACAAAGATAGTCAGACAGACAGGCCGACAGACAGAGACAAAGACAGACAGACAGATAGACAGAAAGACAAAAACACAAACAGGAAATCCAAAAGAGCAAGATAATGCAACCCTAACATTCGTGTAAAAAAAAAAAAAAAATCGATTTTAAGTCTTCTAAAGCCACGAAATTCCAGCCAGTTTCCTTGCATTCGAAGGCCTCCGCTACACCAATGGAGTTGATGTCTGGCTGCACCAAGAAAAAAAAAAAAAAAAAAAAAAAAAGTAAAATCCGACAAGTGCATGCTAATGACTTCCGGGTTTTTTGTTATTTTTTGTATTTTTTATCGACTTTCTTTCTTTCTTTTCTTTCTTTCCTTCTTGTCTTTCACATTTATCGCCCTCTAGCTGATTATTTACCTTCTATCGACTTAATTTCTCTCTTATTCATATTTTTTTCCTATCCATTTTCCTATCTCTCTCTCTCTCTCTCTCTCTCTCTCTCTCTCTCTCTCTCTCTCTCTCTCTCTCTCTCTCTCTCTCGCTCTCTCTCTCTCTCTCTCTCTCGCTCTCTCTCTCTCTCTCTCGTTCTCGCTCTCGCTCTCTCTCTCTCTCTCCTTCTCTCTCTCTCTCTCGCTCTCTCTCTCTCTCTCTCGTTCTCGCTCTCGCTCTCTCTCTCTCTCTCCTTCTCTCTCTCTCTCTCTCTCTCTCTCTCTCTCTCTCTCTCTCTCTCTCTCTCTCTCTCTCTCTCTCTCTCTCTCTCTCTCTCTCTCTCTCATCGACCTCCGTCCTTTCTATTTATCTTTTTTTTTCTCTCATAGCCCCAGTTCTTATTATTCTTAAAATATTTCCACACAAACTACACTTTAGGTAATGTTTGTTGTTTCTGTACTGGGAGAGAAAATGTTTAGTTAAGAAATCTCGGAGTTAGTTCGAGGGTATTTTTATACGCTTAGTCTTAAATGCCTTGAACTTTTGACAGTGTATGAATTAGTAATGGTAGTAGTAGTAGTAGTAGTAGTACTCGTGGTAACAGTAGATGTAGTAGTAGTAGTAGTAGTAGCAACAGTAGCGGTAGTAGTAATAGTAGTAATATATGCAGTGGTAGTAAGAGTAGCAGTAGTATTAGTAGTAGTAATAGTAATAGCAATAGTGGTCGTTGTTGTTGGTGGTGAATCTGATGGTGCTGTTGGTGTTGAAATGGAAATAATGAAGTAGTGCTAGAATACGTAGAGAAGTTATAGCAGTAGTAGTAATGGTGGTGGTGGTAGCTGTAGTTGCAGTAGTAGTGGTAGCAACAGTAGTAGTAGTTGTAATAGTAGTAGTAGTGTAGTTGTAGTAATTGTAGTAGTAGCAGCAGTAGTAGTAGTAGTAGTAATGTAGTTGTAGTAGTAGTAGTGTAGTGGTAGTAGTAGCAGTAGTGTAGATGTAGTAGTAGCAGTAGTGTAGTTGTAGTAGTAGTAGTAGTGCAGTAGTAAAAGTAGTAGTACAGTAGTAGTAGGAGTAATAACACATACTACTGAGAATGCTGTATACTGCTAATCCTTAAACGGTACTTTATAATTTGCATAGATCTTGTATTTATAAACGACTGACTCTAAGGCTGCAATCTGATAATCAGACTTGGTCCTCTTTATATTATTGCATATAATTCCTCTGCAATGAAAGGGCAAGAACGAATGAGAACGTGATAGAGTCTCGAGTACAAAACGTTACATGAAATCTATCAATGCATCACTCCAAAGAGAAACAATTTCGGAAATAATTTGGTGGCTCTTGTAAACTCCTACGCGCATTAGCACACTTCTGTTCCAGTGCGGGCAATTAGCTAAAGCCGAGTGCGTGTGGGCAGAAATACTTACGAAAAATGGATAGTTGAACACAATATTGTGTGTGTGTATGTGTATGTGTGTGTGTGTGTGTGTGTGTGTGTGCGTGTGTGTGGGTGTGTGAGTGTGTGTGCGGGTGTGAGTGTATGTGTGGGTGTACATGTATGCGTGCGTGTGTGTATATGTGTGTGTGTGTGTGTTGTGTGGATGTACATGTATGTGTCTTCGTGTATTGCTTTACTGTGCCGGAGCCTAACGACTTCCAGCACCGCCAATCTAATCTACAATTCAATCAAGGTCTTGAGAGATTCTTGATCCCTTCAATCCGCTTCAATTGGCTCTTTCTTTTACAAATATCCATCCCGAGCACAAGCCACAGTCCTCCTAGTCGAAAAGCCATCACACACAGCCTACCAAACCTTGTAGCTTGCATTAGCTTGTTTGTCAAAGGGAAACTCTTTGGCTACAGAGAGAATGAAAGCAGAGGCAGAGGAAAGAGAGAGAAAGGAGGGGAAGTGAGAGAGAGAGAGAAAGAAGGAGAGAGAAAGAGAGAGAGAGAGAGAGAGAGAGAGAGAGAGAGAAGAGCAGAGAGATAGGGAGGCAGAGAGGGGAGGGAAGGAAAGAAGGAAGGATGGAGGGAGGGAGAGGAGTGAGGGAGAGAGAGAGAGAGATGGAGGAGGAGAGAAAGAGATTGAGAGAGGGGGGGAGAGGGAGGGAGAGAGATTGAGAGAGGGGGAGGGGGAGGGAGAGAGAAAAGAAAGGAGAAAGACTTATATGAAAACATAAATCGTTGTTAAAATCTACCTTCCCCTCCTATCATTGTGCACCGAATCTAGCTCTACCTGTCTCCAGAAGTGAAAGTCATAACTGGAGAGAGAAGGAGGGGGAGAAAGAGAGAAAGAGAGAGAGAGAGAGAGAGAGAGAGGGATGGGGAAAGAGGGAGAGACTGACTGCGCATAATTGATTAATTGATTGATTGACAGACAGAGGGATAAAATGACGGATGAATAGAGAGAAAAAAAATAATGCATCGATAGAGAGAAAGATAGATATAGACAGGCAGACAGACAAATAGGCAGATAAATAGACGGGGAAGAAAGATTAGAAGATAGATGTGTAGACTGATTGATAGAGGGAGAAATAGACAAACAGACAGGCAAATAAAAAAAGTAGACAGGATCTTCTAAGGATATCTCGCGAAACAGAGACTGACAGATAAAGACATGGATGAACAGGCAAGTAAATAAGTAGATATATAGGTAGATAGATAGAGAAACTGACACATATATAGATAGAAAGAGACACAGACATATAAGAACATAAACAGAGAGACAGACATATAGGTAGATAGACAGAGAGACAGACATATTGGTAGATAGAAAGAGAGACAAACATATAGATAGATAGATAGAAGAGAGACAGACACATAGGTAGATAGACAGAGAGACAGACATATTGGTAGATAGAAGAGAGACAAACATATAGATAGATAGATAGAAGAGAGGCAGACACATAGGTAGATAGAAAGAGAGACAGACATATAGGTAGATATATAGAGAAACTGACACATAGGTAGATAGAAAGAGAGACAGACATATAGGTAGATAGACAGAGAGACAGACATATAGGTAGATAGAAAGAGAGACAGACATATAGGTAGATAGACAGAGAGACAGACATATAGGTAGATAGACAGAGAGACAGACATATAGGTAGATAGACAGAGAGACAGACATATAGGTAGATAGACAGAGAGACAGATATATAGGTAGATAGACAGAGAGACAGACATATAGGTAGATAGAAACAGAGACAGACATATAGGTAGATAGACAGAGAGTTAGAAATATAGGTAGACAGAGAGAGATACAGACATATAGGTAGATAGACAGAGAGATAGACATATAGGTAGATAGACAGAGAGACAGACACATAGGTAGATAGAAAGAGAGACAGACATATAGGTAGATAGACAGAGAGACAGACATATAGGTAGATAGACAGAGAGACAGACATAAAGGTAAATAGAAAGAGAGACAGACATATAGGTAGATAGACAGAGAGACAGACATATAGGTAGATAGAAACAGAGACAGACATATAGGTAGATAGAAACAGAGACAGACATATAGGTAGATAGACAGAGAGACAGAAATATAGGTAGATAGAGAGAGAGACAGACATATAGGTAGATAGGACAGAGAGACAGACACATAGGTAGATAGACAGAGAGACAGACACATAGGTAGATAGAAAGAGAGACAGACACATAGGTAGATAGAAAGAGAGACAGACATATAGGTAGATAGACAGAGAGACAAACATATAGGTAGATAGACTGAGAGACAGACATATAGGCAGATAGACAGAGAGACAGACATATAGGTAGATAGACAGAGAGACAGACATATAGGTAGATAGACAGAGACACAGACATATAGGTAGATAGACAGAGAGACAGACACATAGGTAGATAGAAAGAGAGACAGACATATAGGTAGATAGAAAGAGAGACAGACATATAGACAGACAGATAAGATAAGTAAATAGAATCCTGTTGTATTACGTATATCGGGAGGCAGATAATTTCTTTCATCATATTTAGGGGATGTAGTTGTGTACTTGTTTTGTATAAAGAGAAAACGAGACATGTACAGACAAACTAGTAAACAAACAGAAGCAATAAACGAACAGAAAGACATAAACATAATATAGACAGATAGATAGATGTGTAGCAAGAAAATCCACAGGGAACCCAGTCTCTCCTCTATTTTTTGTTTTTTTCTTAGGTTGCTTAAGATACATATATCATCATACTTTCGTATCTTTGACATTTAACTTTTAGCGGAACTAATGAAGTTTGGGACATTTTAAGAAAGTTAAAAAACAGCGAATTTACCTTATAGATCGTATTTAGCATGTGTATATATGTATACAAATATATATATATATATATATATATATATATATATATATCAGATGTATGTATAGTTCTGTCTATCTATATCTGTATATATTTATCTATCTGTTCCTATATAAATGTGTTGAAACATGTATGTGTGTGTGTGTGTGTGGTTGTGTTTGTGTGTGTGTGTGTGGATGTGCGTGTGTGTGTGTGTGTGTGTGTGTGTGTGTGTGTGTGTGTGTATGTATGTGTATATATATATATATATATATATATATGTATATATATATATATATATATATATAT
>NC_061842.1:17483807-17488807 GCF_019202785.1 Penaeus chinensis
GGCTTCTGCCTTTAGGCTAGGCATGGGGTATAGGCTCTTTTTCATTGACAGGCTCATTATGTTGAACTCTATCAGGCTAAGTGCCCACGGCGGGGCTTCGGCAAAGTCGGGGTGGGGGGAGTCCATGCCCTTAGCAAGAAGCTGTTCTTTGAGCTGATAGCGTATCAACACCCTGGCTGTATGAGACAGCCACGAGTTGTTTGCAACGAGCTCGTTGTCTTGTTCATGGCATCTGACTATTTTTTGTCTTAGGCTTGTGTTCCTGGGAGCCTGGATGACCTTTGACAGGAATTGTGTTGCCATTAGATCGATTCGTGAGTCCAGGGGGAGAAGGTTTGCTTCCATCAGGAGGTTGAGGACCTTCGTCCACCTCGGGGCACCCAGAATGATCCTGGCAGCTTCATTTTGGACTGTTTCTAATTTGTTTGTGTGCTTTTTCTTTGCAGCAATTAGAGCGACTGAGGCATAGTCCACAATGGGCCGGACAGCATGTACATAGAATGATCTTAGTACTTTGTGTCTGGCCCCTATGCGTCTCCCAGTCATTGCTCTCATGACGGACAGTCTTGCTTTGGTTCGGTCAACCAGGTACTGGACCTCCTTATGGAAGGAGAGGGTCTGGTCTATCCTTACCCCAAGGTATAGGTAGTCCTGGACCCATTCTAATTCCACTCCCTGGATTTTCAGTCTTGTGCCTCGAACTCTCTGTCTCAGAGCCATGGCTTTGGATTGGCTGCAGAGATCTTTAGTCCTGTCCTACAACACTCCTCTGACACGAGGTCCAGACAACGCTGGGCTTTATTCTGGCTGCGTGGTCCAGTGGAGGTGATAGCGAGATCGTCTGCATACGAGATGATCTGGCACCCCACTGGGAGGTTTATGTTGAGGATGCAGGACATTAAAGTGTTGAATAGGGCTGGACTGAGAACCCCACCCTGTGGCGTTCCATTTTCGAGCGGCATGTGCTGCGATAGGTGACCCTGGAATTTGACATTGGCAGTCCTGTTCCTGAAGTAGTCACCTATCCAAGCCAAGAGCTTTCCTCTGATTCCCTTCTGGATCAGGCTTTCCTGAATGGCAAGCGGACTTGCCAATTCAAAAGCCTTCTCCAGGTCAAGGAATATCACCACAGCTGGGCCCTTGCTGATTGTGCTTAAGAGCGTGGCTATGCTGTGTGCTGTGCCCATGCCCCTTGTGAACCCGTGGAGGTGTTCGTGCGGGGGTCCCGTTTTCCATTGAAGCCGGTTTAGTACCATCTTCTCAGCCATCTTGGCCAGGCAGCTGAGCAGAGAAATGGGGCGGTACTTCCCCGGCCCCTTTGGTTTTGGGACGGGAACTATGGTAGCCCTCTTCCAACTCTGGGGTAGAGTGGAAGTTTCCCAGGACTTGTTGATGAGTTGCAAGAGTGCACACTCACCTGCTAGTCCTAGGTGGGAGATAATGGGGTACGAGATCCCATCAGAGCCCGGGGCTGTGTTGGAACTGGTTTTATAGGCTTTCCTTAGTTCCCTCAGAGAAAAGATAACGTCTGAGTTATCGGGTTCGGCTGCCCTTTCTCAGATCTGAGCGTGTCTGTCTGGCTGTAGACGCTCTTGTCTTGCCCTCAGCTCGGCTGGCAGACTGTTGCTGCTCGTTCTCGCAGAGAACTCGTGCGCCAGTCTGTTAGCCTCTGCTTGGGGGTCGTGATGGGTGCACATCGGGGCTGAGCGGCTGGTAGCTCGCTTGACCCATTGCCACAGCTCTGAAAGGGTGGTTTGGTGGTCGAAGGACTCACACCATTCCAGCCACTTTTACTGCCTGACTCTGTTGGCAGTTTCCTTGGCATCCGTGACAGCTTCCCTTAAGAGGGATAAGTTGTCAGGGGTTCTTTGCCTTCGGAATAGTTTTCGGCACATGTTCACCCTGTGGTTGACCTCCCTGATCTCGTCATTGAAGTACCAGGCGTCTTTGTGACTTCTGGACCCAGGCCGAGTTTTGGGTATGGTCTGTGAGGCTGCTTCATTAATGGCGTTTAGCAGGCTAGCTTCGAGCACTTCCACATTTTCGCTTTGTGGGGGATCATTTCATCTCAGACAGAGGGCCAAGGCGTTTTGAAACGCCTGCCAGTTGGCCTTGTCTGTTTTCCATCTTGGATTCGGTCTTAGGATTTCGGCTGGGCCAGCATCCATGAGAGTAGTTATAGTGCCGTAATGGTCACTTGTGACGGTCTCATCGACACACCAGCCAATCCTCCCGACCAGAGTCGCAGTGGCCAGGGTGAGGTCTAGGACCCCTCCTCTGACGTGCGTTGGCTCTTGGGTGTTGAGGAGAGCGATCTCAGGGAATGTCTCTAGCACGTCGGCTATGTGATAGCCGGTCGTATCCGGTGCCCGGCAGGGAGCCAGGATGGGGTGGTGTGCATTGAAGTCTCCCCCTATGATCACTCGGTCGTGTGCAGCAGAAGCACAGACCTGGCTGATGTCTAAGCTTCTACAGCGTGGCCGGCTGTACACATTGTACAGTTTGAGGGGCGAGACGAAATAAAAAAGATAGAGAAAGAGAGAAAAGAAGGAAAGAGAGAGAGAGAGAGAGAGAGAGAGAGAGAGAGAGAGAGAGAGAGAGGGGGGGGGAACGAAAGAAAAGGAGAGAGCGGAAGAGAAAAAGATAGAGAAAGAGCGAGAAGAAGGAGAGAGAGAGAGAGAGAGGGGGGGGGGAAGAGAGAGAGAGAGAGAGAGAGAGAGAGAGAGAGAGAGAGGGAGAGAGAGAGAGAGAGAGAACAAGAGAGAGAGGGAACGAAAGAAAAGGAGAGAGAGGAAGAGTAAAATATAGAGAAAGAGAGAGAAGAAGGAAAGAGAGAGAGAGAGAGAGAGAGAGAGGGGGGGGGGGGGCGAAAGAAAAGGAGAGAGAGGAAGAGAAAAAGATAGAGAAAGAGAGAGAAGAAGGAAAGAGAGAGGGGGGGAGAGAGAGAGAAGAGAGAGAGGGAGAGAGAGAGAGAGCGAAAAAGGGAGAGAGAAGAAGAGCAAAAGGTAGAGAAAGAGAAAGAAGAAGAAGAAGAAGAGAGAGAGAGGGGGGGGGAGAGAGACAGAGAGCGAGAGCAAGAGAAAGAGAGAGTTAGAATGGAAGGTAGAGAGCGAGAGCGCGAGCGAGAGAAAGAGAAGAATGACCAGGCAGACACAAGGATCGGAAAGTTGGAAAGAGAAAATAGGAAATATTGAACAAAAAATAGCTATAACAAGAGTGAAAACAAAAGAGACAGAAATTAGAACATTCTAAAACTGACTCACTTTTCCTGAAGTCATCTTTTACTCTAGATGTTTTTTTTTTTTTTTTTTTTTTTTTTTTTTTATTATTGGCAAATGCAGTATCATTGTGTTAAGAGAAGGTCAGCTTGGCAACGCTGGGTTAGCAGTGGTTTCTTATCATTATTATCTTTAGTACCATTATTAGCTATATATTTTAGGTCTCGTTTTTTTTATTATGATTATTGTTATTGGTCTCATCATCATTATCATCATTATCATTATAATCATCATCATTATCAGTATCTTTATCAATACTAGTATTATCATTATTATAATCATTATTATCATCATTATTTTCCTGATCGTCATTATTCATATTTAACCATTTCATCATTATCTTGGCATCATTTTCAATCGTATTGTTATCATTATTACAATCACTAACTTGATCATCAATATCATTTTCTTCATTGCTAGTTTGTTTTTATTAACAAAGCGTGAATGACCAATAACAATTATCATCAATATTAACTACTTAGTAAGTGGTAACAACGAAAACTCATCATTTATTATTTATCCATATGTTTCTTATGAAGGCAAAGGAAAATGTATAGATTTTTTATCAAGGCAGAAGAAAGTTGAATTTGTTGTTTGCTGTTTACACATTTGAAATTGTGTGCGTGTGTGTGTGTGTGTGTGTGTGTGTGTGCTATATTTGTGTAGATATGTGTGTGTGTGTGTGTGTGTGCGTGTGTCTGTTGTGTTTGTGTAGATGTGTGTGTGTGTGTGTCTGTTGTGTTTGTGTGTCTGTGTGTGTGTGTGTCTGTGTGTGTGTGTGTGTGTGTTTGTGCATGTATGTTTGTTTACATGTAATTATATTTCTCTAGAACTGCTTGGCTTTATGTCTTTAAATGCATTCATATGTTTTTTTGTATATTCTCACACGGATAGCCACACCTGCCTCTACTTTCTACCGGTAGTTCAATAAACCAAAACAAAAGTAAAAAAAATGGATTAGAAAAAGTGAAAAAACACAAAAGTTCAAATAAAAAGTAAAAAAAAAATCAAATCTGATACAGACGATGGACATTTGACCGATACAAAATCCGATCACTGGCAACCCTAGGGAGGAGGTGCGCAGCGGGGGGGGGGGGGGGATATAGGGAGGTAGCCATCAGGAAATTTGGTTACTGCCAAATTATCAATATCGAGTGAGGGTATCGGTTGTAGTAGCAAATGTTACGTCTGTATTTTTAGGGTTGGTAAGCTCTGTCTGTCTGTCTCTTTGGTAATCTCTCTTTCTCTCTCTCTCTCTCCCTCTTTCCCTCTCTCTCTCTCTCTCTCTCTCTCTCTCTCTCTCTCTCTCTCTCTCTCTCTCTCTCTCTCTCTCTCTCTCTCTCTGTCTCTGTATATATGTGTGTATATGTATGTGTAGGCAGGTGTATGTATGTGTGTGTGCATATGTATATTTATATATGTGTGTGTGTGTTTGTGTGTGTGTGTGAAAGCTTCCTTCCTTGGCATCAACCACGCATCCTGGAAGACACTAGCTCCTGACCGATCAACTAGGCGTAGAGCACTCACTAAAGGGACAGCAGCCTACGAAACTCATCAAGAGGCCTAAGACAAAGTAGTAGATCTGTGGATAAAAATGTGAAGCCAACTACTTATCTTTTAAGTATGAATATGTGACGGTTGTGGCATGTCATTGTAAAGATTGGGAGGAGAAAGAAACACGTGATTTATTTCCCTTACTTTGTACACACACAGTATGTCCGA
>NC_061842.1:17493807-17501307 GCF_019202785.1 Penaeus chinensis
CGCAACCAGTCACACTTACAAACATACAAGACGAAATGAAAGGCAACGAAGATATAAACGATAAAGAAATAAGACACAACAATAACCAAAGCAATGCATGAATAAGAACATATTCAGACAAGCACAAACATACAAATAACAACAACAACAAAAACTAACCCACGAGACCACACACACAAAATTGCATCCCACCAAACATGAAAACCACCACCAAGGTTTATATAACCCTACCAAACATTTACGAATTCCTACCACACAACCAACAGCTGATACACCTCATAGGCGACCAAAGCACCAAGCACAAGCAAGCAAATGACAAGGAGGATATGAATTAGAACGAATAAACGCACATTACGAGATTTATTGACTCGCCAAAGAGCCCCCGTACGCGAAATCATCCAACCTCTTGCGCGACTTAACCACATATGCACAAGCAGCCAAACAAACAGCTGTTAATGTATGATCTACGGAGCGTCTGTGAGATGCAGGGAAGGGAGAGGGAAGAGACAGAGACAGGGAGAGAAGGAAGGCAGAAAGATAGACAGGGAGATAAGTAAGGGAGAACGAGAGACAGGGAGAGAAGGAAGAAAGAGGGAGAGAAGGAAGGGAGAAAGAGAGACAGGGAGAGAAGTTAGAGAGAGAGAAGGAAGGGAGAAAGTGATACAGAGAGGAAAGGAAGGAAGAATTAAAGAGTCAGGGAGGGAAGGGAGGAAGAAAGAGAGACAGAGAGAGAAGGAAAAGAGAAAGAGAGACAGAGAGAGAAGAAAGGGAAAAAGATAGACAGGGAGAGGGAAGATACAAAGAGAGACAGGCAGAGGGAAGAAAGAAAGAGAGACAGGGAGAGAAGGAAAAGAGAAAGAGAGACAGAGAGAGAAGGAAAAGAGAAAGAGAGACAGAGAGAGAAGGAAAAGAGAAAGAGAGACAGAGAGAGAAGGAAAAGAGAAAGAGAGACAGAGAGAGAAGGAAAAGAGAAAGAGAGACAGAGAGAGAAGGAAAAGAGAAAGAGAGACAGAGAGAGAAGGAAAAGAGAAAGAGAGACAGAGAGAGAAGGAAAAGAGAAAGAGAGACAGAGAGAGAAGGAAAAGAGAAAGAGAGACAGAGAGAGAAGGAAAAGAGAAAGAGAGACAGGGAGATAAGTAAGGAGAACGAGAGACAGGGAGAGAAGGAAGGGAGAAAGAGAGACAGAGAGAGAAGGAAAAGAGAAAGAGAGACAGAGAGAGAAGGAAAAGAGAAAGAGAGACAGAGAGAGAAGGAAAAGAGAAAGAGAGACAGGGAGATAAGTAAGGAGAACGAGAGACAGGGAGAGAAGGAAGGGAGAAAGAGAGACAGAGAGAGAAGGAAAAGAGAAAGAGAGACAGAGAGAGAAGGAAAAGAGAAAGAGAGACAGAGAGAGAAGGAAAAGAGAAAGAGAGACAGAGAGAGAAGGAAAAGAGAAAGAGAGACAGAGAGAGAAGGAAAAGAGAAAGAGAGACAGAGAGAGAAGGAAAAGAGAAAGAGAGACAGAGAGAGAAGGAAAAGAGAAAGAGAGACAGAGAGAGAAGGAAAAGAGAAAGAGAGACAGAGAGAGAAGGAAAAGAGAAAGAGAGACAGAGAGAGAAGGAAAAGAGAAAGAGAGACAGGGAGATAAGTAAGGAGAACGAGAGACAGGGAGAGAAGGAAGGGAGAAAGAGAGACAGAGAGAGAAGGAAAAGAGAAAGAGAGACAGAGAGAGAAGGAAAAGAGAAAGAGAGACAGAGAGAGAAGAAAGGAAAAAGATAGACAGGGAGAGGGAAGATACAAAGAGAGACAGGCAGAGGGAAGAAAGAAAGAGAGACAGAGAGAGAAGGAAAAGAGAAAGAGAGACAGAGAGAGAAGGAAAAGAGAAAGAGAGACAGAGAGAGAAGGAAAAGAGAAAGAGAGACAGAGAGAGAAGAAAGGAAAAAGATAGACAGGGAGAGGGAAGATACAAAGAGAGACAGGCAGAGGGAAGAAAGAAAGAGAGACAGAGAGAGAAGGAAAAGAGAAAGAGAGACAGAGAGAGAAGGAAAAGAGAAAGAGAGACAGAGAGAGAAGGAAAAGAGAAAGAGAGACAGAGAGAGAAGGAAAAGAGAAAGAGAGACAGAGAGAGAAGGAAAAGAGAAAGAGAGACAGAGAGAGAAGGAAAAGAGAAAGAGAGACAGAGAGAGAAGGAAAAGAGAAAGAGAGACAGAGAGAGAAGGAAAAGAGAAAGAGAGACAGAGAGAGAAGAAAGGAAAAAGATAGACAGGGAGAGGGAAGATACAAAGAGAGACAGGCAGAGGGAAGAAAGAAAGAGAGACAGAGAGAGAAGGAAAAGAGAAAGAGAGACAGAGAGAGAAGGAAAAGAGAAAGAGAGACAGAGAGAGAAGGAAAAGAGAAAGAGAGACAGAGAGAGAAGAAAGGAAAAAGATAGACAGGGAGAGGGAAGATACAAAGAGAGACAGGCAGAGGGAAGAAAGAAAGAGAGACAGAGAGAGAAGAAAGGAAAAAGATAGACAGGGAGAGGGAAGATACAAAGAGAGACAGGCAGAGGGAAGAAAGAAAGAGAGACAGAGAGAGAAGGAAAAGAGAAAGAGAGACAGAGAGAGAAGGAAAAGAGAAAGAGAGACAGAGAGAGAAGGAAAAGAGAAAGAGAGACAGAGAGAGAAGGAAAAGAGAAAGAGAGACAGAGAGAGAAGGAAAAGAGAAAGAGAGACAGAGAGAGAAGGAAAAGAGAAAGAGAGACAGAGAGAGAAGGAAAAGAGAAAGAGAGACAGAGAGAGAAGGAAAAGAGAAAGAGAGACAGAGAGAGAAGGAAAAGAGAAAGAGAGACAGAGAGAGAAGGAAAAGAGAAAGAGAGACAGAGAGAGAAGGAAAAGAGAAAGAGAGACAGAGAGAGAAGGAAAAGAGAAAGAGAGACAGAGAGAGAAGGAAAAGAGAAAGAGAGACAGAGAGAGAAGGAAAAGAGAAAGAGAGACAGAGAGAGAAGGAAAAGAGAAAGAGAGACAGAGAGAGAAGGAAAAGAGAAAGAGAGACAGAGAGAGAAGGAAAAGAGAAAGAGAGACAGAGAGAGAAGGAAAAGAGAAAGAGAGACAGAGAGAGAAGGAAAAGAGAAAGAGAGACAGAGAGAGAAGGAAAAGAGAAAGAGAGACAGAGAGAGAAGGAAAAGAGAAAGAGAGACAGAGAGAGAAGGAAAAGAGAAAGAGAGACAGAGAGAGAAGGAAAAGAGAAAGAGAGACAGAGAGAGAAGGAAAAGAGAAAGATTTCCGCTCAAGTCCATAGGTTTTTGCACCCAGATCAGCAGCAAACAAGGATAGATCTTTCAATGGAACTTTTGAACAAGGACTTTTCTGCAGAGAATTGTGACATGGCTCTACTTGTACGATCCCGAGGACAAAATTTAATTAAAGTTGTGGCTACCCAAGGATGGAAGTGGACCAGTCAAAGCAAAATCTAAGCATTTAAGAGGAAAGGTCATGTCCACTGTCTTCTAGGATGCAGAGCGGAATTTGCTGGTTGACTTCCTCGAGAGCAAGAAAACAATTACATCTGTTTATTATGTATGCCTTTCCAAAAAAATGTCCAAAAAAAATCTCAGAAAATCGCCCTGGAAAGCTGCATCAACGCATTC
This sequence comes from Penaeus chinensis, assembly GCF_019202785.1. Classification (NCBI taxonomy): domain Eukaryota; kingdom Metazoa; phylum Arthropoda; class Malacostraca; order Decapoda; family Penaeidae; genus Penaeus; species Penaeus chinensis. Next base: position 17,497,415 of record NC_061842.1, read on the forward strand.
TCTTCCCTCACGACAATGCATCCGCTTACAGTGCTGGGCAGACAAGAGCTGTGCTGCTGGAATTTCGAAGGGAAATCGTCCGACATCCACCTTACAGCCCCGATTTAGCCCCATCCGACTTCTTTTTGTTTCCATTTTTTTTTTTTTTTTCTAATCACTGAATTAAGAAATAAGAAAATCAATATTTTTGTGTGAAATAGCTGTATCTATTTTGAATATATTGTGTTATTTTATATATGTATATTTCTTACCCTAAATATTGCTAAAGAATTGATGCATATAGGATCGAGAAAATATTGAATGAGACTATGAAACAAGCTGATCTATCATTCAAAGAACTTACACACACACACACACACACACACACACACATATATATATATTCTTTTTTTTTTTTTTTTTTTTTTTTTTTTACAGCTATTCATTCCACTGGCGGACATAGGTCTCTCTCAATTCACTATTGAGAGGTTATATGGCATTGCCACCCTTGCCTGATTGGATGCCCTTCCTAATCAACCGCTAACACCTGTGCTACGGCAGCGACTTCCCCTACGACACCTGCGTTTGATATGTCGATTTCTCGAGCTCGAATCAGCAGTCAAAGCGCAGGCATTTTCATGACGGGGAATTGAACTCGGGATCACAAGGGTCGGAGTTCAGTGCTCTAACCACTGGACCATCGCGGCAGTCATATATATATATATATAAATATATATGGTTGGATGGATACATGTGTGTGTGTGTGTAATACTTATATTACTGCTAAGAAAAGGAAACTCCAGGAAACGAGCCAACAGGAAATAAAGCTTCACAAACAATGTCTGTCCAGGAAGGGAAAGCGAATAAGCTCGTATAAAGAAGTTCAAGAGACACGATGTGTATTATTGACAGGAAGAAATGGATCACATTCAGTTATATTATTTGTTTTATGTTTGTTTGTTTGTTCAGGTTATGTTTATGACAGTATGAGTTTCTGAATAAAAATATTTGAATGTTTAGGCTTGATGTTTTATGATGTAGTCTTAAATACGACGGCTTGAACGAGATTTACCCATGAATTCAAACAGTCATTCGCGCCCATTTTCGAAACCGAATCAAGTAAGGTAAAAGAAAAAAAAAGAAAAGAAAAAAAATATATATATATGTATGTATATATTGATATGTATATATATACATATATAAAGATATACTAAAGAACTTAAAACACCATTCACACCCTTTTTCGAAACAAAATAAAACAGTCTAATTAAGTAAGACAAAAAAAAAAAAAAGAAAAAAAAAAGGCCTACGCAAATACCCAAATGAATATTTAATCTCTCCGGATAGGAATCGAGAGTATTTACGACAGCAGACGTGTTGTGAAGCTGAACTTTGCTGCGTTAGATAAGGGACTTGGTATTCATTGCACGGCGACCCAGTCATGTGGGCTGCCTGATAACCCTCTGTTCATGGGAATTCGAAGCTCCGACTTGCCGTTTGCGAAACCCTGGTGAATTTGGGGTGTTTAATCTGTTTGGATGTATGAATGTTTGTCAAATGTTACTACTGCTGGAGAATGGATATTGTTGGGTTTTCCTGTCACGGAGAAAAGCGAGAGAGAAGGGCTGTAGTTTGCATATATATTTATTCATTTTTTCTTGACTCGTACCAAGCGAGACGATATGCTTTTTCTCTGAATTCTACAAGGTAATATTATACAGTAGTTTATTATATAGATATAGAATACTGTTGGGCAGAAAGTCATCGGGTCATATTGAGTTTCGTGTTGGCCAAGTGGTGTTTATGTGCGTGGGAATGTGCATTTGTATTTATATTAACTAGTAATTCGCGTTTGTTTTTTGTTTTTTCATTGACTCTGCCATGATCTATATTTCTGTTCTATTCTTCGTCTGTTTTCGTCAGTTTTCTGCTCCAAATATCGAAAAATGTTATCTACTCCTAACTATCTAAAAGATGTTTGATGGACAAGTTAATTTACCAATACCAAATGGATAATCAGAAGCAGTCGTAATTCAAACGTCATTTATTCATACAAAAATACATAGTAAATGCTGTTTTGTTGATTTTAAGGACACATTTTATTCCGTCTGTACACATGGATATCATTTTATTCTTATACAGGTTTACGCTGAAGAACTAAACATGAAAACGAGTCAACATCCTGTACATGCTTACAAGAACAACATATGTTACACCACCCTTACAAGGCTCAACATGGCATTATAGCTATGAGAAAGGGAAAATTATTTAGATTCTTAGCAAAGCAACAGGTATATAAGCATCGCATGCAGAGGCTTATGCTTGAATTTTACAGATGAAAAAATACGTGTGTTTGTAATCTTCAATGTCTTTTCTTTACTTTCGTTTATGATTTCGTTTCTTTCTGTATCGACACTGAAATTACGAAAAATACTCTGACTAATCGTATTAAACAAAGAAAACTCAAAATTATGTTGACTGAGAGACCAGTGACATGCAAACACAGGACTCCCTAAATCAAAGAAATTATATATATAGAAGACATAATACATAGAATGATAACGTTTAAGAATAGTATGTACACGCTTAACGAGACATAGACATCCTTAGTGAAAGGCCAAGTATAGCATGATCCCTGTATTATTACTATGAAGAGACCAAATTCAGATAAAATGAGAAAAGGGAGATTACATGAACAGAAAAGAAGCGAAAGAGACAGACAGACAGCCAGACAAACAGCGACAGAAGAGAGCCAGCCCTGATCTGAGTTGGTACGGTTGGAGACGAAACCTGGTTGATAAGATGTAATCAAACTGCAATCAGGCTGGTTTAATAATGACAGTATAATTTCGCGTTTGATGTCCATTATCATCGGAACTGCGGGTCTCCATTGCTTGCAGAGAGTGCGTTGTGTTATTGACACGCGCATTTCATTAGATTCTACAAACATTAATGAAATCATGCAAGCACACGTACATATTTTTATGCACAGAACATTGTGTGTGCATATACAACACATACATACATACATACACACATACATACATATGTACATATGTGTGCGCGCGCGCGCGTGTGTGTGTGTGTGTGTGTGTGTGTGTGTGTGTGTGTGTGTGTGTGTGTGTGTGTGTGTGTGTGTGTGTGTGTGTGTCCCTCTTTCCCTTTCTTACTCACTCTCTCTCTCTCTCTCTCTCTCTCTCTCTCTCTCTCTCTCTCTCTCTCTCTCTCTCTCTCTCTCTCTCTCTCTCTCTCTCTCTCCCTCTCTCTCTCTCTCTCTTTCTCTTTCTCTTTCTCTTTCTCTTTCTTTCTCTCTCTATCTCTCTTTCTCTTTCTCTTTCTCTTTCTCTTTATCTTTATCTCTCTCTCTCTCTTTCTTTCTTTCTTTCTCTCTCTCTCTCTCTCTCTCTCTCTCTCTGCTAATGGAATACAAACCATAACATTGCATGACAGGCATGTTGGAAGCACATCATTGACTTCGGAAATGGATTTATCTGTGAGGATCATGCCAGTGATGATAGTACTAGATATAATTACAAGTCACAAATGATGGCTTTAGAATTCTTTTGCAGCAAAGGGATGTAACTAATAAATAAAGAAATAACAACAAATAAACATAAACGCACTCGTGTTTATATAAATGTGTGTGTGTGTGTCTGTGTGTGTGTGTTTTTTTTTTTTTTGTTTTTTTTTTGTTCTCAACGCTCTCATCAATGTGTACATTAGTATACATCATAACACAAGCATACAGCGATTAATTTCTAAGCCATGCATCAAAAACGGCATACAGAAGTTCTTTTTTTTTAACACTAACTGATCTTTCTGTGTATTAGCTTTTCCCTTTCTACTCTTTTCATATTCTCTTCTTCCCTATTCTGTTTTCTTTCTGTTTTTCTATTCTCTTTTTCTTCCCTCTT
>NC_061842.1:17511307-17513807 GCF_019202785.1 Penaeus chinensis
ATAAACACTCACATACGCGTATACTTACTTATATGAACAGAAACGAACCCACATGAACACATATGAACAGATACATGTACGTAAACCAACTAATAGACACACAAACACATAAAAACGCTCATATGCACCTACACACAAACACACATATATAAACACTCTTATACATTTACGCGGACACACGTACACACAGATATGCACTCTCATACACTTACATGAACGAATTCACGCACACACACACACACACGTCCGTACATGCAGCTTTCCCTCAGGTTCCTCCATCATTTATCAAAGGTCACTTCACGAGGGATCAGGTCAATCAATCACGTGATCCTCAAGGAGCCCTCAGGTCACACCATTACCCCCCCCCCCCCTCCTCCTCCCACTCTCCCGCCCCCGCTCCGTGCTTCCTTTCCTCTCTTTGCTTACGTCTTCATTCTCTTCCTCCTCTGTTTCCCTTGTTTATCGCATTTTCTCCCTCTATTCTTTGATTTTGTTTTCGTTCATTTTCTTCCTTTATTCTCAATAATCCTCTCCTTCGTTAAGGATTTTTTCTGGCAGGTTTCCTTCCCCCTTGTTTACCATTTTTGTCCCTATTTCTTTTTTTCCTTCTTCTTTATTCCTCATTCTTTGTTTTCTCCTTCTCCTAATCTTATTTTTCTCTATATTCCCTTCCTCATCGTCCACATTTCTCTTCCACGTTCGTTCCCTTCCCTATCCCTCCATCCCCCCTGCCCTCCACTCCCCCTTTACTCAGTCTCTTCCTCCTGCTCCTCCTCCTCCTCCTGCTCCTCCTCCTCCTCCTCCTCCTCCTCCTCCTCCTCCTCCTCCTCCTCCTCCTCCTCCTCCTCCTCCTCCTCCTCCTCCTCCTACCTTCGTCCTCCTCCTCTTCTTCCAACCCTTCGTCCTCTTCCTCTTCCTCCTCCTCCTTAACCCTCCATCATCAACTTGTCTCTTACCAACCTCCTACATCATCCTCCTTCTTCCAAAACCTTCCTTTCTTCCCCCTTGTCCCTCCTCCTCCATCCTTCCCTTCTTTCCCTCTCTCTCCCTCTACCCATCCCCCCCCCCTCCACCCATCACCCACCTCACCCCCTCTCTCCCTCCCTCCCTCTCTTGTCCATCCTTCCTCCTTCTCGTTCATCTTAAAACTTCCTTCATCTTGCCCGCCTTGGTCAGACTCGCGAATATTTTCCTTTCAGTTCTCTCGAGGATTTCGGAGTTATCGTCTTTTTCAATTGATTTCGTGTGCGTATAAGGAGTGTGTGTGTGTGTGTGTGTGTGTGTGTGTGTGTGTGTGTGTGTGTGTGTGTGTGTTTGTGTATGTACATATGTATATATGTATATGTATATATGTATATATGTATATATGTATATATGTGTATATATATATGTATATATATATGTGTGTGTGTGTGTGTGTGTGTGTGTGTGTGTGTGTGTGTGTGTGTGTGTGTGTATGTGTGTGTGTTTGTGTATAGATAGATAGATAGATAGATAGATAGATAGATAGATAGATAGATAGATAGATAGATATAGATATATAGATATATATATACCATATATATATATATATATATACATATAAATATATATATATATATCATATATATATATATATATAATTATATATGTATGTGCAATTATCTATATCAAAAGGAAAACAGCCACGGGAATGAAAATATTCATTTTCATTTCTTACAGTGGATTTTTTCTTTTTCATATCGATAAATATAAATACATACACGCACACACACACACACACACACACACACACACACACACACACACACACACATATATATATATATATACATTGTGAAGATATGCGGTTATCGTTTGCCTTTTTCATTATTGAAACTGTTGCGCCTGCATACGTGGCGGTTCGATATGGATTCGGTGGTCGAATCCAGATTCGAATCCCGGTTCGATCCTGAGACTGGTTGTTGGGTAGTGGGTACGGGGTTCCTCACTCTACTCGACCATAGCCGTAAGGTGAGGTTCTCTCCCCATCCTAGTTTTGGTAATTTTCTTTTTTCTTTTTATTTCTTTTTGTGAGGAATCTGTTTGTACAGTGTGTATGAACCATTATATTTTTGTCAGACATGCAGAAGAACCTACTTGTGTCAAGGGCCAGGCACGGAGGCTTCTTTAAGGTTTCCAAAACTGACCATCCAAAACTGACCATCCATATCCACGTGGCCGCTTCAAGGTTACGCCTTCAACAAGTTATTCGTGGCTATTGGTGGAAAGAAGTGTCCTGCTTTTATTCGAGACTGCATACAAGTGACTTGGAAAAAGTGAACATTGTTATTTTCGAACTTTCGTGTGTATGTCCATTTATTGTAAATCAACTTTTTTTTTTTAATGTTCTGCATGTTTGCTTGTGTCCTCAAAATTAGAAAATCCTCTATGAACCGAAAAGATCCTGGTATTTACATATATATATATATATATATATATATATATATATGTATATATATATGTATATATATATAAATTA
>NC_061842.1:17544925-17547425 GCF_019202785.1 Penaeus chinensis
CCCCCCTTTTCCTTTCCCTCCTTCCCCCTCCCCCCTATTCCTTTCCCTCCTTCCCCCCTCCTCCCCCAACCCTTCCCTCCCCTTCCTCCTTCCTCCTTCCCCCCTCTTCTTTCCCTTCTTGCCCCTCCTTCCCTCCTCCTCCTCCTCCCTCCTCCCTCCTCCCCCCTCCTCCTCCTCCACTTCCTCTTCCTCTTTTCCATACAGCAAAGGCAACGTCGGTTTCCGTCGTCTATCGTATTCCAGACTCCCAAAGGCGGCCACTAATAGCTTCTTTGTGATGTCGTGTCTGATGTTATTTATAGAAGCAGTTCCCTTTGCCTTCGCTTCAGTCTGTTTGTTTTCTTGCTTGGATGTCTGTGTTTTTTTTTTATTTTTTCTGTGTGTCAAGAGTTGCCTCTGTCTTTGACTATTTTGGTTTGTTTGTTTTTTTTGTTTTTTGTTGTTGTTTTCTGTTTTGGTCTTTTTCCTCTTTTTTTGTGTCTTTTTCTCTCTCTTTTTTTTTTTTTTTTTGGTGTGTGTGTGTTTTTCTGCTTTTGATAAGTGTGTCTCTCTTTTTCTTTCTCTCTCTCTCTCTCCCTCTGTATCTATCTATCTATCTATCTATCTATCTATTTATCTATCTATCTATCCATTTATCGATCTATATATCTATCTCCCTCTCTATTCTCCCTCTCCAATATCAAATCTCCTGGACATATTTAGGCGCAATTGTTTATCTTATATTTTTCATTAGACTCAACATACTCCTCACTTTCAGTCATTCAAAAATAATATTTAGTTTTTTCCCATCACAGGTCACACATACTGATTTCTATCTCATTCTCATGCTTTCAAAAATAATAGACATCTCTATTTTTTCCCCTACTTTTGTTCTGCTTGTCACCTATGCTAAATTTCGTGTAATATATATCCAGGTCTAGTTTTTTTTTTTTTTTTTTTTTTTGGGTATAAGTCATTCATGCTAATTTCATTATCATCTCTTTCATTTAAAAAAAATAAAGTACGTATTACTTATTTCTCCTATTATATCGTTACTAATAACATTCCTTTTATATCATACAGATCTATATTTTATTAACCAAATCCAGATTCCCTTTTGCTCTCCCTTAATAAATCAATAATACGAGTTTTCCTCTCTTAGCAGATTTTAGATTTTAGATTTTATCTATTTATTTATTTATTTTTACACCAGCCAAAATCTATTATATTTTAGATTTTAGATTTTTTTTTTTTTTTTTACACCAGCCAAATCTATTATATTTTAGATTTTAGATTTTTTTTTCTTTTTTTCTTTTTTTACACCAGCCAATTTCTATCATATTTTAGATTTTAGATTTTTTTTTTCATTTTTCCGTTTTTTAAACCAGCCAATTCTATACTAATTCCCGTTTTCTTTCTTCCACAGGTCGAGAGAAAACGTCACATCGGCAACGACATCGTCAACATCGTTTTCATCGACGGCAACGTGGATGACATGGCCAACTTCTCACCTTCTTTCCTAAAGTCTCAATTCACACGTATCCTTTTTTTGGGGATTTTGTGGGGAAATATGGGGAGAAAGGGGAGGGTAGAACGGTCGTCTAGTTGCCATAAGCCATGGTCGTTAAGGTCGTATGGTTTCCCGTGTGGTCGTTGTGATGTGACAGATGATTTTTTTTTTTTTTTTGGGGGGGGGGAGAGAAAGGGAGAGGGAGAGAAAGACATGGGGAAAAAAAAGAGGAAAAGGAAAAAAGAGAGGAATAGGCAAGGAGAAAAGAGAAGTAGGGAGAGGTGTAAATGAAAATAAGAGAGGGAAAAGAAGATAGAGAGAGAGGGAAAAGGAGATAGAGAGAGAGGGAAGAGGAGAAAAAGGAATGGCTTCTGGCACGGTCGTCTTCGATGGCTGGCAAACGGCTTTAAGTGTGTCGTCGCGGATCGTATGATGGGTCGTAGCTTTCTTTTGTAAGTTAGTCGTGCTTCGCCGGTCACGTCTTGTGAATCCCCCCCCCCCCCTCCCGTTCCCCCCTCATCAACCCCCCTCTCCCTCCCCCACCTCCCCTACCTCCCGCACCTCTCCCCCAACCCAACCTCTTGCTCCCTCACTTCCCTCCCCTCCCTACCTCCCCCTACTCACCCCCCTACCCCCCTGTCACACCCCTACCCCCCTGTCACACCCTCCTACCCCCCTGTCACCTCCCTACCCCCCTGTCACCCCCTACCCCTTGTCACCCCCCTACCCCCGTGTCACCCCCCTACCCACCTGCCACCCCCTACCCCCTGTCACACCCCTACCCCCCTATTACCCCACCCCTCTGTCACCCCCACCCCCCCTGTCACCCCTTACCCCCCTGTCACACCCCCTACCCCCGTGTCACCTCCCCTACCCCCTTGTCACCCCACCCCCCCTGTCACCCCCCTACCCCCCATGTCACCTCCCCTACCCCCTATCACCCCCCCAAAAAAAAACGTTTTGCTCAGCGGAGGGGGAAGAAAGGAGCAAAAAAATAAAAATAAAAAAAAT
>NC_061842.1:17562425-17569925 GCF_019202785.1 Penaeus chinensis
AAAATAAAAAAAAAAAAAATTTAAAAATAAAATATAAAAAAATAAAATATATAAATTATATAATAATAAATATATAAAATTTTATAAATGTATGCCTGTAACTATGTATGTTAATATATATACATAAATAATATAATATAAAAAAAATATATATAATAATATATATATATAAATAATATAAATATATTTATAAATATATTTATGTTGTATTATGTGAATATATATATTTTTATAAAAATATATATATGAAAATATTAAATATGTATAGATATGTTTTTTTTTTGTATATATGTAATAATAAATATATATATATATATATATAATATAATAATAATATAAAAATATATATATTATATGTATATTTTATTTTGTGTTTGTGTGTGTGTGTGGTTTATATAAAATTTAAAAATATATATAAAAATATATAATATATATATAAAATATATATAAATATATATAATATAATATATATATTCATATAGTGAATATTAAGTTATAAAAAAATTTTATATACATTTATATCACATACAATTTTTTTTTTTTTTTTTTTTTTTTTTAAAATTTTTTTTAAAAATATATATATATAAATATATATAATATATATATATATATATATAAATTGAGAGAGAGAGAGAAAAAAATTAAACATGATATATTTATAAATACACATACTAAAAATACATTTTAAAATATGTATCAAAAACATAATGTGAAAATGTATATAAATATATATAAATATATTTATATTGTGTGTTGTGTGTGTGGTGTGGTGTTTGTGTGTGTGTGTGTGTGTGTGTGTTTATATAATATATATATATATAATATATATAAAATATATAAAAAAAATAAAAAAATATATATAATATATATATATTATCCCTGTGTGAATGTATATATATATATATATAAATATATATATAAAAATAAAAAATATATTATATATATGTATATATAAAATATAAAACAAAAATATATATAACTGTTGTATAAATGTAGAGAGAGAAAGAAAGAATATAGATACATAGATATAGGAATATATATGCACACACATTTACATAGGTATCATATATATATATATGTCCATCTATCTATCTATCAGTACACACACACACACACATATCTACCATATATTCCTGATATTAATATGGATATAATTCATAATACCTGTTTGTCCACAATTAATTTACAATTTATTAATCATACGCCTCTCATTAAGAAAATTCCCGCGCCAGCCATGTTCCCGAATCCCGGACAAGGCGCGCCGCTCGCAACAAAGTGAAACATATGGGTCTCCCTCAGACTGCAAGGTGGAAGTTATGTTCTTGAAAGTTCTTGAGAGAAACAAAAAACAGAATGACACAAAACAATGACTAACTTGACGAGTTTCGCCGTGTTTCTCCTTGTTACAAGTTTAATGCCTGTAGCAGGTCTTTCGAAAGCAAAATGCCCGTGTGATTTTTCTTTTTCTTTTTTTAGGGGGGGTGGGGGCAGGGGTTCTTTTTTTTTCTTCGGAGACAGAGCATGTTCTTGAATATTTTGGGTTTTGGATTATAGTATGTTTGTGTTTGGAAAACGTATCTTCGAGAGTTGATAGATCGGCGTGGGAAAAGTTGAGAGTAATAGCAATAAAAAGGTAAACACGGAACGAGGAAAGGAAAATATAATTATATATACGAATAATTGTATATCTGTATATATGTTTTTACATGCACACACACACACACACACACACACAAAGTGTTATTCATATACGCGTGTGTGTGTGTGTGCGTATGTGTGTGTGTGTGTGTGTGTGTGTGTGTGTGTGTGTGTGTGTGTGTGTGTGTGTGTGTGTGTGTGTATGTGTGTGTGTTTGTGTGCGCGTGTAGGTGGGTGGGCAGGTTAGTAGGCGTGCGGGCGTAAATTAGCTAGAATCTGGAAAATTCTAGCAACCAGAGGTAAGTTTAGTAACCGTATTAATAAACGACGCAGTTATTGCAAAATGAATAACAGAAGTAGCAATCCAGAATGAAAGGAAAAAATATAATATTGCTACCAATACTTTCCCAATCGTTACTCCAGCCGTACAAGACTTGTATTTATATCAATCAAATAATCTTATTACGAAGTGACTTACAACCTATGATCTCAGTTTATAAAAAGAAAACAACAAAAAACAAAACAAAAATACACATCACCGTTCCATCCAATCTCCAAACGCACCCATTAAAAACGACGACCTTTTTTTTTTTTTTTTTGAGTATTACACATTTCCACATTTCCCAACGTAGCCACACACGTCCCACATGAATGTACTCGAGACCTTATTACTTCACTCGACTAAAATCAGAGAACGCATTAAATCCACACCAAAGTTAAATTTCCATGTACATCTCGCACAAGCCAACCGTGCCCTGCTATTTGAAATGTCTGCGTGGCCGTCAGACAGATGCAGCGGCAAAATTTTCATTAACACATAGCGACTAGATCCAGCTTGTATTTCGGAGTCTCTAATGCTCCCGGTATATTCCGAGGTTTGTTGTTATCAATGGGAGGTTTTGCATTTTGCTGTTGTTCCAGTGGTTGTTGTTGTTACTGCTGTTGATGTTGTGTCTTTGTATGTATTGCAGATCTGTATGCATGTTTTGTGTGTGTGATTGTGACGGGTTTGTGCTATGAGTATTTGGTGAGTGTTTGTATATCTCTCTGGGTATTTATGTGCAGGTATGTGAATGTGTGTGTGTGTGTGTGTGTGTGTGTGTGTGTGTGTGTGGTGTGTGTATGTGTGTGTTATCATTATTATTATTATTATTATTATCATTGTTATAATTATTATTATTATTATTATTATTATTATTATGATTATTAACATTATTATTATCTCTGTTACTTTTTCCCCAAAGACAAAATCCACGAAAAAAACTACCTAGACAGAAGAATCTATTCCAAACAACATCAAAATTCAATCAAATTCACTACCACAATTTGCATAATACTTCGTGATCCACAATAAAATAAAACGCAAGACTATCATAGGCATAAACTAGAAGAGATTACCAGACTAGGAATGTTATAAACAGGAATGTAATCCAGAGAAGATTATAGACTAAGCTGCAACGATGAAAAAACTGTCAGCTCAACATGTAAATTCGACCAAATTACAGATCCAGCTTGGAAAAGTTTGGCAGTGCAATTTAAAAGAAAATGCATATATATTGTGTGTGTGTGTGTGTGGGTGGGTGTGTGTGTGTTTGCGTGTGTTTTGTAGTTGTGTGAGTGGTGGGGGGGGAGGATGTTAGACAGCGAGCTGTATGTGCGGTTTGTGGTATTGTTGGTGTGGGTGTGGGTGTGTGTGTGTGTGTGGGTGTAGATTAAGTGTCTGAAAGTGTTAGAGAAAATGGCAAGTGCAATCCAGAACTGCAAAGGAGGAGACTAGAGGAGCAGCCGGAGGGGGGGGGGGTAATTAAATAATAAAATAATTCCAATTGGATTTATCATGAATTAAATAAATTCACGTCAAAAATAATGAATTGGTTTGAAGCCCACCTTGAACAAAATAACTAATAAACATAAACATAATTGCAAAGGTTTTTATAGGACTAATAAATAAAAATATTTATTATATATAAATATATATATATAAATATATATATATATATAAATATAAATATAATACATTATATATCCACGTTGTTTTGTTTTATTATGCCTTTCTTGTGCGATTGCTCGATATTTTTTTCCTTGAAATGTAGTGATATTTTTGAGCGGAAGAGAAACTGCGTAATGCATCAGAGGCTTTTCAGCACACATTTTTCAAAATTTTTTCTTTTCTGAATTAATTTATCCTTTGTTTTTGGGGTTTTCTAAAAAAAAAGAATATTCCGAAATAAAAAAAACCCCCAAAAAAAAAAGGAGATAAGCATTATCCATAGCATAATACGGCTCAATGCCTAGCCCAAAAAAAATTAAAAAAAAAATGAATAAAAATTATGATAATGCAAGTATTTTTTATAATTTTCAGAGTAAACTTTTTTTGCGGCCGTTTAAAAATCCAAACACTTGTTATTGCCCAAAACAGCTGTTAACATATGCATGTAGTTTCCCGTTTTTTCCCTTCGAAACACAGATGAATGAGGGGTGTGAATGCCTTTGTACTAGTTCTTGTTACAGAAAACATTAATCCTTTTAGTCTGGTTCTGATGGCGTTTGATTGATAGTTAAAGTGTTAGCTGAAATTTTGTTTTGTTTAAAGAAAATGAAATAGATAAAGTTTTCCCCCTTTTCTGTCCTTTTATATTTTAATATATATAATATAAATATATATAAAATAAAGAAGAGAGGAGAGAGAGAGAGAGAGAAAAGAGAGAAAGAGAAAAGTGAAAAGAAAATTTAAGACATAGATGTATAACTTTCGTTCTATCTTCTCTCTTTTGCTCTTTTTAGTCCTTTTTTTCTTTAATAATTTTTTTTTCTTTATTTCTTGTGGGGTCGGTGTTTTTTTTTTTAAAAAATTATCAAAAAAAAAAATTTTTAAAAAAAAAATTATATATTAAATTTATTTTAAAAAAATATAAAAAATTTTTTAAAATAGAAAATTTAAATATAAAAAAATTATATATAAAATAAATATAATATAAACCCTCAACCTTGCAGTCATTCCCCTTTTTTTTTCCCAATTCCGCCTTTAAACCTTTCCCCTTTTTCATTTTCATCCCTCCCTGCCTAGTCCCCTCCTTCCCCTGCCTTTTACAAATTTTGATATAAATAAACGCGGCACGGCAGACACCAGTATAGCCGCAAGGAAGCACTGAACGGAAAAACAAAGAAAAAAGGGCGCGGCAGACTAAAACCCGGCATAAATCCCTCTTGTTTAACAGGTCCAAATTACTTTACCTGGGAAATTGTTGATGGATAGGGGTGGGGGGGTGTGAGCCCGGGGCTCCTCTCCCCTCCTCCTCTCTTTATCTCTCTGTCTCTCCTCCTCTTCCTCTTCTCTCTCTCCTCTTCCCCTCTCTCTCTTCCCTCTCTCTCTCCTCTCTCTCCCTCTCCTCTCTCTCTCATCTTTTTCTTTTTTCTTCTCTCTCTCTCTCTCTCTCCTCTCTCTCACTCCCCTCTCTCTTTTCCTTTTTCTCCTCCTCTTTCTCTCTCTGTCTCTCTTCTCTCTTCTCTTCTTCTCTTCTCTCTCTCTCTAACTCTCGTCTCCTCTCTCTTCTTTCCCCTTCCTCTCTCTCCATTTCTCTCCTCTCTCTCTCCTCCTCTCTCCCTCTCTCTCTCTCTCTCCTCTTTCTCTCTCCTCTCCTCTAATCTCTCTTCTCTCTCTCTTTTCTCTCTCTCTCTCTCTTTCTTCTTTCTTTCCATCTTTCCCCTCCTTCTCTCTCCTCACTCTCTCTCTCTCCTCTCTCTCTCTCTCCCCTCTCTCTCCTCTCTTCTCTCTCTTCTCTTCTATCTCTCTCCCTCTCTCACTTTTCTCTCCCTCTCTCTCTTCCTCTCTCGTCCTCTCTCTCTCTCTCCTCTCAAACTCTCTTTTCTCCTCTCTCTTCTCTCTCTCTTTTCTCTCTGTCTCCTCTCTCTTTATCTTCTCTTTCTCTCTCTCTCTTCTCTCCCTCTCTCTTCTCTCCCTCTCTCTCTCCTCTCTCTCATCTCTCTCTCTCTCTCTCTCTCTTCTTCTCCCTTTCTCTCTCCTCTCCTCTCTCTCTCTCTCTCTCTCTCTCTCCCTCTCTCTCTCTCTCTCGACTCTCTTCTTTCCCGCTCTCTCCCCCTCTCTCTCTCTCTCTCTCCTTCTCTCTCTCTCTCGTCTCATCTCTCTCTTCCTCTCTCTTCTCTACTCTCTCTCTCTCACTCTCTCCTCTCTCTCTCTCTCTTCTCTCCTCTCTCACTCTCTCTCCTCTCTCTCTCCTCTCTCTATCTCATCTTCTCTTCTCTCTCTCTCTCTTCTCTCTCTCCTCTCTCTTTCTCTCCTCTCTATCTCTCTCTCTCTTCATCTTTTCTCTCTCTCTCTCCTCACTCTCTCCTCTCTCTCATCTTTCTCTCTCTCTCTCTCTCACTCTCTCACTCTCCTCCTCTCTCTCTCTCTCTCTGTCTCATCCTCTCTCTCCTCTCTCTCCTCTCTCTCTCTCTCTTCTCTTCTCCTCTCTCATCTCTCACTCGTCTCTCTCTCTCGCTCTCTCCTTCTCTCTCCTCTCTCTCTCTCTCTCTCTCTCTCTCTCTCTCCTCTCTCTCGACCTTTCTCTCTCTTCTCTCTCACTTCTCCTCTCCTCACTCTCTCCTCACTTCTCTCCTCTCTCCACTCTCTCTCCTCATCTCTCTCTCTCCTACTCCCTCCGCTTCCTTCTCTCTCTCTCTCTCTCTCTCAACCGCTCTCTCACCCTTTCTCTCTTCTATTACACACAACAAAACTACACAAACAGCATATATATATTGTATATATAATGAAATATATATATATATATATATATATATGCATGTATATATACCTCTGTCATTGCCTCTCTCTCTTTTCCTCTCCTGTTCTCCTCTAATCCTTCCCCCACTCCTCCCTTATCCTCTCTTGCCCTTTCCCTATTTCCCATCATTCCTTCCTCCCTTTCTCCCTCCTACCATCCATTCCCCACTCTTCCGTCTCCCTCCTATCACCCTATCCCATTCTCCTTTCTTTCTGCTCTCTCCCTTCACACTCCCCCCCACCCTTACCCCCCCCCCCCCTCTCCTCGGTCACACACGCGCCCATAAACAATCAAATAACAAATAAACAGGCAAATAGAACGCGTAATGGCCACTAGACAACGAAATGTGTCGTTGAGTTTGTTGATTGTAGGATTAATGCGTGAAGAGCAAACAATACAGGCTATTCAAACACGACCGAACGAAAAGAAAAAAAAAAAAAAAAAAAAAAAAAAAAAGTTAATTGGTTAATGTCATTTATTTATATAAAATTTTTTTTTTTTCAATTTTAACCTCTTTTTTTGGGGAGGAAGGGGCGGGGGGTCCGTCTCGTTTATGGAAAGGGAGAATGAGTGTGAAAAAATGTATTTATATGCATTGAATGATATGAACGAAACGAATATTCATCCTTTGGTAGAGAAAGGGTAGGGGTAAAAGGTGAGGGACAGGTAAGGGGGGGGGGGTGGGGGGTATGCAAGGAGAGGAGAGAGAAGAGAGAGGAGAGAGGGAGGGCGATGGAGTGGGAGGAGTTGAGAGAGAGATAGAAGAGAGAGAGAGAGAGAGAGAGAGAGAGAGAGGAGTTCGAGTGAGTGAGAGAGAGAGAGAGAGTGGGGGGGGGCACACCACACACACAGAGGAGAGAGAGAAGAGAAAGAGGGAAAAAGAGAGAGAGGAAGAGAGAAGAGAGAAAGAAGAAGAGAGAGAGAGAGAGAGAGAGAGAGAGAGAGAGAGAGAGGATGTGATGATAATGGACAAAAAAAAAAGAAGAGTTAAAGGGAGATAGAAAGTAAGGTTAATGATCAAGACCGAACAAAGGGGAAATGAGGAAAAGGAAGAAGAATGGAGAAGTAATTAGACACG
>NC_061842.1:17582425-17589925 GCF_019202785.1 Penaeus chinensis
CTTCAAGCGCACGGTAGGTAGGGTAGGAAAGAAGGAGGAGGAGGAGGAGGAAGGAAGGATGGAGGAGGAGAAGGAGAAGGGATGAAGGAAGGAGGAGGAGGAGGAGGAGGAGGATGAAGGAAGGAGGAGGAGAAGGGATGAAGGAAGGAGGAGGAGAAGGATGAAGGAAGGGAGGAGAAGGAAGGAAGGAAGGAGGAGGAGAAGAAGATAATGGTCAAGGTGTAGGAGGAGAACTAGAAATACAGAAGAGTAGGAAGGGAAAAAAAGGAATGCGGAGGAGGATGAAGAGGTGGTGGTCAAGGTGGAAGAGAATGAGGAAGTGAAAGACAGAGGAGTAGGAGGGATGAAACGAAGGAATGAAGAAGAAAGGTGAAGGACTAGGAAAGGAGGAGGAGTAGGAATGAGAAAAAATAAGCAAGGACTGATAAGGAGAAAGAAAGAGGGAGAAATAGAAAAAGAAGAAAGAAAGTAACAGGGAGAGAATTAAGGAGAAGGAAAAGTAAAAGAATGATGGAAGATCTGAAAGGAAGTAGTAAGAAGGAAGACAAAAAGGACGGGTAAGAAAGTTGAATAAGGAAGGAGGAAGTAAACCAAGATCGGGCTAAAATTGCTTTGGAAAATATAAACAAAGTAGTTGAGAAAAAATAATTGTTTAAATGAACAGGTGATGCATAACGTAAGGGTAAATTTGCGTGCTTAGAGTATGGCAGGGAAATTGATATCAGGATATGCAAAAATCTAGACGAAAGCATGAATAAGAAAAACAAAGAGAGAAAAGGAATAAAGGAAGGTACAATAACACATACCCAGTCACCAAAAGAGAGAATGACATTTCGCTCTCCAAATTATGCAAATATATATTTCTTAATAACATCTACATACACACCGATTTTTTTTTTTTTTCTTACTTGTAAAAAAATACTTAAAACACACACATACACACACATAGAAAAACACACACACACACACACACACATAAACCCCTATGTAAACCTCTATCAAACAAGGATCCAACCATGTAGCCTTTTTTTCTCTCCCCCCCTACACCCTCCCCCCCTTTACACCCCCTCCCCTTCCCCCTCCCCCTCGAAAAATCGTATATATTCGATTTTTTTCCCCCAAAGAGAAATGGGTTGACGAACCGTTGTCTCACGATGTTCTGGATGTTGACACAAGGCCCCGCTGTCTCGTGTCAGGGGGGAGGAGGTGGGGGTGGGGAAGGGGGGGAGGGGAGGGGTAAGGGGGGAGGGAGGGGAGGAGATGAAGGCTCTGATGCTTTTCTAAACTTTTTTTTTTTTCTCTCTCTCTCCGATGGGATAAAGGAATGGAAAAAAGAGACATTTATTTCTAAGACGGGGGAAAAGAACAGATGAAATGATTGAGTTTAATAGGACTGAGTGGGAGATTTATATACACTTGTTCGCATATATATACATACATACATATATACACATACACATTTGTACAGTACATATATCATTAGATAGACAGACAGATAGATATAGATATGTATACATAAAAAGGTAAAATAGATAGACAGACAGATAGACAGAGATATATATACATAAAAAGGTAAATAGATAAATAGAGAATCAGACAGACAAACAGAACCGGACAGACAGAAACACAAAGCGAAAACAAAAATAAACGAAACAAAATAAAATAAAATAGAACGAAAGAAGACGAAAGCGAGAGCAAGAGATTTGTGATTTATAACTTTATCTCCAAGTAATCAATTAAAAGAGATTCGCCAGCGAGGGTAATTGATGTTGGAGGGTCGCTGTTGACGTAGCAGAATCACACATACAACGCACGCGGAGGGGAGGAGAGGGAGAGGGAGGAAGAGAGAGGGAGGGAGAGAGAGGGAGGAAGAGAGAAAGGGAGGGAGAGAGAGGGAGGCAGAGACGATTCGGAAAGCGAGGAAGAGGAAGAAAAGGAAAAGGTGTTATTATCATTACAAAAATATAGATTTAAGGTATATATGTATATATAACTAAATATAAGTGTGTGTGTATACACACACACACACACACACACACACACACACATATATATATATATATATATATATATATATATATATATATATATATATATATATATATATGTATGTATGTATGTGTGTGTGTGTGTGTGTGTGTGTGTGTGTGTGTGTGTGTGTGTGTGTGTGTGTGTGTGTAGTTATAGCAATAGTAGTAACAGTAGAATTAGCAGTAGCGATAGAAGTAGCAACAAGAGGATAGCATTGGTAGTAGTACTAGCAGTAGTAGTAGCAGCAGCTGTAGTAGTTGCAGTTGTGGTTGCAGTAGCAGTGGTAGCGGCGTCAGTAAAAGTAATCATAGCAATAGAAGGAACAGTAATAGAAGTAGTAATTGTACTAATACTAGTAACAGTAGCAGTGGTAGTAGTAGCAGGAGTAGTAGTAACTGTAGTTCTAGTAAAAGTAGTAGGAGGCGTAGTAGTAGTAGTTGCTATAATAGCTGTACCAGTAGTAGTAGCTCTAGTATTAGTAGTAGTAGTAGTAGCAAAGTACTATTTGTAGTAGTGGTTGCTGTAGTAGTAGCAGTAGTAGTAGTGGTGGCGGTGGTTGTGGTACCAGAAGAATAGGAAGAAGGAAACAAAGAAAAAGAAGAAAAGAAGAAGAGAGGAGGAGGAAAAAGAAGAAGAGGAAGAGGGTGAGGGAAAGAAAAAAGGGAAAGGAAAAAATAGACATTTCAAATGATAATAACTTGGTATTACACCTTGCAAAAGATGAGAGAAACAAGGAGAGAAAAGAAAATGAAGAAGCAAGAAAAAAAACAAAGCCAATACCGAAAGAAAATGCGAAATACAATAATAAAGAATAAAAATTACAAGCCAAAACTCCAATAAAGCAAACGAGAACAGAGAGAGAGAGAGAGAGAGAGAGAGAGAGAGAGAGAGAGAGAGAGAGAGAGAGAGAGAGAGAGAGAGAGAGAGAGAGAGAGAGAGAGAGAGAGAGAGAGAGAGAGAGAGAGAGAGAGAGAGAGAGAGAGAGAGAGAGAGAGAGAGAGAGAGAGAGAGAGAGCGCGCGAGCGAGAAAGAGAGAGAGAGAGAGAGAGAGAGAGAGAGAGAGAGAGAGAGAGAGAGAGAGAGAGAGGGGGGGGGGGGGGGGGGGCGAAGACGCAGGTGCCAAGGAACGTTCGCAAAGGATGGGATCAGCGGCGGCGAGGCAGGAAGTTCACATAGCCAGCCAGAGCGTTGATCATGAACATCGGCGTTGTCTGTGTCGAGTTATGTAACCTTTCTGTTTATTTCATCTTTTCGCTTTCGTTTATCTTTCTCTTTTGTGTTGTTATTTTTGTATGTTTAAGTGCATATTTGGTTTTGGTGCAATCGGAAAGTTTATTATTATTTTCTGTCCTTTAATTACAAAGGGAATTTGTTGATTTTAATGCGATTTCGTCGAGGCTGTAACCCCCCGCGTGGGTCGAGCGCTGATGTGGCAACGCTGGAGGGGCATCAGCTGTGCATGTTTGCGCGCCAATGTGGTAATACTGCTTGATGGGGATTTTCAGCTGTGTAGCGTCACGGTAACACCAGTAACATAGACGTGATGTGCAGCTGGTTACACTGACATGCCTTCACTTGGCTGACGGTAGATGTGCTATAATAAAAGCTAAACGAATTTGTTGCCT
The DNA here is from genome assembly GCF_019202785.1 of Penaeus chinensis. Taxonomy (NCBI): domain Eukaryota; kingdom Metazoa; phylum Arthropoda; class Malacostraca; order Decapoda; family Penaeidae; genus Penaeus; species Penaeus chinensis. Next base: position 17,586,082 of record NC_061842.1, read on the forward strand.
TGTATGCGTGCTTATGTGTTACATCGTAATGCTTAACTGAACGTGTGTGTGTGTGTGTGTGTGTGTGTGTGTGTGTGTGTGTGTGTGTGTGTGTGTGTGTGTGTGTGTGTGTGTGTTTGTGTGTGTGTGTGTGTGTGTGTGTTGTGTGTGTGTCTATATATGTTTGTTTGTATGTATGTCTGCATTGTGTGTGCATTGTCTGTTAAATAGATATTGGTAAGGGAAAATACGGTGAAAGAAACAATTTTCATGAGTAAGAGAATTTAATTAATGGTCAGTGAGGGTGAGATTCGGAAATGCTAGAGAATGGATAGGCAGTATGCGACATTTTGTGAACGCTGTTATCCTGGTTATTATTTTGAACATTATTTTACTTGATCTCTGTAAAGTCTGTTTCTCTCTTTCTTTCTCTCTCTTCTCCTTCGCCTTCCTCCCTCACCGTCTTTTCTTTCCCCTCGCTCACGCAACGTTTCCCTCCCTCCTCCCCTCATTCCCTTTTTCTATCATGTTCTTCTTTACTTCTTTCTCTTGTCTCTCGTCTTCACTCCTTTCCTCCCATTTTCTCTTTTTTTCCCCTCTTTCTCTATATCCTTCTTCGTAGTTATCCTCCCTTTATTCCTACTATCGTCTCTCTATCCCTCTCTCGCTACCCTCCTCTTCTCTCTCTCTCTCTCTCTCTCTCTCTCTCTCTCTCTCTCTCTCTCTCTCTCTCTCTCTCTCTCTCTCTCTCTCTCTCTCTCTCTCTATTGCTTTTACTCCATATCTCGCTCCTTCCTTCCTTCCCTTTCTCCCTCTTTTCTATTATCGATCCTATTCTCCAGCCTCCTTCTTTTAGCTTATTCCCTCTTTTATTCTTCCTATCCCTCTATCTTCCTATTTTCCCCTCGCTCACTTTCCATTCCCGGTCCTTATTCTCTCCCTTCTCTCCCTATTCTCTAATCTCTCTTTCTGCTCCTCTCTGTCCTTCCTATTATCGCTCTTATCCCCCCTCCCCCTTCTCTCCTTCCATTCTTCCCTCGCTCCTACTCTCTCATTCCCACCCTATTTCATCCCCCCCCTCCCCCTCCCCCTCCCCCACCTTCTACTATGCAGTTCGTGTCCAGATAATCGCATCTTGATCACACAACAATTTCTACCCCTATTTTACCCCGTTTTCTCTGTCAGCTCTTTTTTTCCTTCTTCTTCGTCTTCATCTTCTTATCCGACGGGGGGGAATAAACAAGACCTCTACGGCCCACAGTCACCAAGGGCCAAATTCCTCAACGTACATCCCAGCCCGCCGCCCTTATTCGTCCCCGGAGAAAATGGCGAGAGTTAACATCATGCAAAAGGGGTTCTCGCGCCCCCACAGTGTCGCCAGCAGATGTCTGCATCCCGCCCGCTCTTCGTGATGGGGGAAAGGACATATCATTATTGTGTTCTTGTAGATCTTTTTTGTTCATTTTCTTGCTTTCTTTAGCTTGGTTATTTATTTTCATTATTATTACTTGGTTATTTATTTCATTAATCTGTTGTTGTTTTTTCTATTTGACCTTTTCGCTTCCTTTGGCTGAAAGTCTCTTTCTTTTTTCTTCTTAAACAGTATTATCTAACCTCGTTGCATCCTCGCGAATATACTTAACAATCTGTTAAAGCGTCAAAGAGGATCCAACGCCATACCCAAGCGTGTCTCGTCGCCTCGGAGCGTCTTAAAAGAGGTTTCCCAACGTCTCGGCGGCCCACACAGCCATTCCGCAACGTCATGGAGCGCCCTCTAGCTTTCACAAGATCTCCAGAGCGAATGAGGATGTTGCCGAGTCCCATAGTTATATATTACCCGTCTGAAAGTGACGTCCTAACGTTGTTCTCAGAGCCTCATACTCTCTCCTTAAGCGTCCTGCAGCGCTAGTGGGGGGAGGGGGGAGGTCTTGCTGCTTCCATCAGATATCCTTCATCTCCTTCATCTGTACGTACAAAGAATTCCTTGAGAGGAATGTTATTATGATTCTCTTTTTTCTCCCGCTTTGAAGTTGCGTTTTCTTTCGGTTTCGGAAAAGGGTAACTATTTTATTTTTATTCGTAGAGCTATTTATCCGTTATCTCTATGTATATCCCCCTCACAGGAAATGAAAAATTCAGTTGTCGACTTTTTTTTTTCTTCGTATATTACTTTCAAGAGAATTCAAAAAATGAAAGAATCTAAAAGGAAGAGAAGAGAAAGCATGTGGAATAATTAAATGCTTTCCCATTAGAGTTTTGCGACAACATGCAAAAGGGAAAAGAGTGTATTCAAATTACATTCGTTCTTTTTATTGCTAGGCATCGAGTTTTCGTTTCTTTTTTTTTTCCGTTTATTGGTATTTGGGCCTAATTTATGATAATCACCCCCACACGAAGCAACAAAAGGTCAAACATTATGGCTTGTTTTCTCTGCAGCCAAAACTTATCCAATCTGTACAGAAGGTATTGATACAGATATATATTTATTCATAAGCATTCATTTTCAGAGTGTGAATTATGAATGTCCTCTCCCGTTACAATTGTGGAAAGCATTGTTGAAAAGAGCGATGACATTACGAATAACATTAGAGGATTGTGGTGCCTTTGCTACAGAAATAGAATTAAATAGATACGTCTTGTGGTAATGTATTCTCACCGGAAACGAGGAAGACATATATATTTTTTTTTTTCTTCATTTCTCTGTCTTAATTTCCTCGTTTCTTTCTCCCTCTTTTTTTTTTTTTTTTTTTTTTTCGTTACGTTTCGGGGCCTTCTTTCCCGTTACGAATGTGAAATTGCCTCTACCTGTCACGGCGAAGATTGCATTTCCTGTTTGACCCATTCCCATAAGCCCGATCTGATGTGATTGTCAAAACCCTTTTATAACCCTTTATCTCAAGATCTTGCTGAGACGAGATTCCCTTACTTGAGCTCCTTCTCGAAGTGTTTTGAGCTCTCCCGTTACTACATATGAACTCAGTTTTATTGCTGTTTAGCTCGTTGGTTTTTTCCATCATCCCTTGTCTCTGTGGATATTTAGGATCATTCTCTGTATGACTAGAATTCTGTTTATTAATGATCTTGCTCTCGATTCCCGTGTGTTTATCGATAGCCATCTTTTCACTTTTGTCCCCTTAATTGTTTTTTCTTCCCTTTTTTCACTCTTTTATTGTCCACGAGGTGATTCTCTTCTCTTATCCCCGCCCGTCATTCATTCCCTTTCTCGTCCCTTCCCTTTCTTTCTCCTTTCGTCCCTTTCCCCTTTCTCCCCTGTTCTCCTTTGCCTTCACCCTCCTCCGTTTTTGTCTCCTATCTTGCAAATACCTTTTATTTTCTTCCCCCCTTTTCCCTTCCCCTCCTTTCTCTCCAGCTTTCTTCATCCCCCTCTTCCCATTATTGTCCTCTTCACTCCTTTCCTCCCTTCGTAACCTGTCTTTCATTTTCCCCATTCTTCCTCCTACCCTCCCTTACTGTCCCCTTCCTATCCCTCCATCCCTATTCGCCCTACCGTCTACCGCCCTCCCCTCTATCCTTTTTCCCTATTTCTTTATCATATCGTCCTTCTCGCTCATACCTTCCCTCCCTTCCCTTCCTATCTACCCCCCTTGGCTACTTTTTTCTCCTTTCCCTCTACCTCCCTCCCCTCTTTCCTTTCCTCCTTCCCTCTCCCCCACACCCTTTCACCCTTCCCCCCCCCCCCCCTCACCTTTACCATCCCTCCCTAACTCTCTCCCACCTCCCTACCCACCCTCCCTCTCCTCTACTATTTCTCTCTCTCTCTCTCTCTCTCTCTCTCTCTCTCTCTCTCTCTCTCTCTCTCTCTCTCTCTCTCTCTCTCTCTCTCTCTCGCTCGCTCGCTCTCTCT
>NC_061842.1:17594925-17599925 GCF_019202785.1 Penaeus chinensis
TTATCATTACTGTTTTTTATCATTATCATTATGGTTACTGCTTTTCATTATTATTATTTTAATGATTGTTTTTATCGTTACTACTATTGCGGTTTTTGTTGTTTTTGTCATTATTAGTAATATCATTATTATTATCATTAAGTTTATTATTAGTAGTATTATAATTATTATTAGCATTACGTTTATCATTATCATTATCATTATCATTATCAGTATCATTATTATTATCATTATCATTATCCTTATCATTATCATTATCATTATCATTATAATTATCATTATTATTATCATTATCATTATCATTATCATTATTATTATTAATAATATTGTTATTATTTATTATTATTATTACTATTATCATCATTATTATAATTGTTATTATTAATATTATTATTATTATTATTATTATTGTTATTATTATCATTATTATTATTATTTATATTATATAATCTTTGTTATAATTACCATTATTATTAGTGTTATGATATTGTGACCTCTACAAACACACACGCACACATACACACACAAACACTCAAACAAGCACAACCACACACACGCGCACACACAAAACCACCGCCCGCTTCCCCGACTCCAAAAAAACACAAAAAAAAAACACACACACACACACAATGAATAACCTCCCTCCTTTCACCCACCCCCCACCCCCCCAAAAAAAAAACAAAAAAACAAAAACGGTTTCACATCTAATGCTTCCTCAAGACCCCAGATCTCGCGCACCAGGCTCCCGCATTAAACAGCCTTCCATCCCCTACAGCCCTGGGAACCTCAGTGTTACTATCCTGATTTCCCTGATGAAGTCGTGTGCGGAGATTCCTGGGGCGAGAACCGACTCCTGCTGGCGACGACCGAGGGGACGTTCTTAGTTGAAGGTGAGTTGTGAGGGTCTCCTGGTGGGCGTGGGTGGGTGTGATGGGCCTCGTTTGGGTTGGTGGGAGGGTGAGGTCGGATTGTGGGTTGGTTTATTGGTTGGTTTTGTTTGTTTTGCTTGTTTGTCTTTTTTTTTGGTTTTTTTTTTGGTTTTTGTTTTTTCGCTCTTGTTTCATCTCTTGATTTTTTTTTTTTTTTTTTTTTACATTTTTCTTCTATTTTTCTTTTTCTTTTTTTCTTTTTTTTTCTTTTTTTTCTTCTCTTTTCTTTTTCTTTTATCTTCCCTTTTTTTTCTTATTTTTTTTCTCTCGTTTTCTTTTTTCTTCTCCCTCTCCTTTTAATTATTAGAAGGGAGGAAGAGGATGAGCATTCCCACTGAATTTTCCTGCTGTCTGCGATTTCTTTCTTTCTCTTCCTCTCTCTCATCTTTTAGGATAACAAACAGGGGTAAACAGAGACAAGGAGAGAGAGAAGGAGAGAGAGAGAGAAGAGGAGAAGAGGAGAGAGGGGAGAGAGAGAGGGGAGAGAGAGAGGAGAGGAGAGGAGAGAGAGAGAGAGAGGAAGAGACGGATGGGGAGAGAAGAGAGAGGAGGTAAAAGTGAGAGGAGAGGAAGAGGGAGAGATGAAGGAGCATGAGAGAGAGGAGGGAAACGAGAGAGCAGAGGAGGCGAGAGAGGAGAGGGGAGACGCCACTGAGAGAATTGATGGAGTGGGGTTGGGAGAGATGAGCTGGAGTGAGTGATGTGATGGGGAGTGAGGGAGAGATGAGGCGATTTGAGAGAGAGGAGGGAGAGAGGAGGAGGCGAACGAGAGTATGACGGATGAGACGAGGAGGAGAGAGATGAGGAGAAGTGATAGAGAGGAGGATGAAAGATGATTGGAGCTGAACGGAGAGAGGAGCGATGACGAGAGAGAGTGTGTGGGGAGAGAGAGAGAGGCAGATGATAGGAGCGAGATGATGAGGAGGGAGAGGTGATCGAGAATGACGGACCGAGAGAGATTGATGGGGGAGTCTCTAGGGAGCTGTGACTAGAAGAGGAGATGAGACTGAAGTAGTGATGGGACGAGGCGAGAGAGTGAGAGGGAGAGAGGAGTTACGTGAGTGGGGAGGTGAGGAGGATTGAGTTGAGAGACGACGAGAGAGAAGGTGGATGGGAGAGAGGTGAGGGAGGGGGGGGAGAGGAGAGGTGAGTGGGACGAGGATTGAGGATAGGAGAGAGAGGAGAGACTGATGAAGAGGAGGTGAGAAGTCTTGATGAGAGTCTGGAGAGATGAGAAGGACGAGAGAGAGGAGAGGAGAGACGAGATGAGGAGAAGAGACTCTAAGAGAGAGAGAATAAGACGCAGTGAGGTGAAAGAGAGAAAGATGAGAGAAGGGAGAAAAATGTAATGTATAAATTCTTAAAAATACCAAAAAGAAAAAATAACAAAGACAACTAATTCAAGAGAGTAAATCATAAGTATAAACGAAAGTAAATTATTTAAAAGACGAGAGAGATGAGCGAGGTGAGGAGGACGTGATGTAGAAGAGATGGAGGAGTCGGATTGAGACGACGAAGGAGAGATGAGACGAGAGGAGAAGAGGGGAAAGAGAGGTCGAATGATGATGGAGAGGACCGATTTTGTTGAAAAGATGAGGAGAAGGAGATTAGTATAAGAAGAGTAAGAGGAGTCAGACAAAACAGCACCAGACAGTACCACGACGTACAGTCAGATCGACAGAAAGGATTATTTCGCACATAAATCCACGTTTTAAATGAAGAGATGAGAGACAAAGGGAAGCGGGAAAAAATATGAATATGAATATGAAGGGGGATGGGATAAGGAAGAAGGATAAAGGAAAAGAGAGATGATGGAGATCATGATGATTAATTTTTTTAAATAACGATTTGCGAATAAGACACAAAGAAGGCCAAAGGTGTTGGGGTTGGGCAGCAAAAGGATGTGGGATTGGATGAGAAGAAACAAAGAATGTGGGGAGGTGATGGAAGTCGAAAGTGAATGGGGGATAGGATGAACTTAGAAAGGGTTTGGGGGTGGAACAAAACAAGTTAAATGAACATTTACAATTCAGCCAAAGTGCAACGAGATAGGGAAAAGTATTAGTAATAAAGGGAAAAAAAAAACAAGATATTTAAAAAAAGAATGGGTAAAAAAAAAAAGGACAGATGTGAAAGATAGAGAGAAGGCAAAAAAGTTGGGCAGAGAGCATCAAAGAAAAAAGGGGCAGAACAAGGGCAGCAGATGCAGAAGAAGACAGAAGATGATGCATTGAGGGTGCAGAGATGCAAGGCAGATAGAGCAGATAGGTTATTTTGGGAGTAGGCAGATGAGGATGAGACAGAGAATAAGATGCGAGAATGAGGAGGTGGCGGTTTATGTGTTGTAATAGTTTCGTTTTAACGTTTATATTTTTTAAAGAGTATGAAATATGAACGACTGAGATAAATCAAAGCTGATGGATTTTGAGGAGATAGATCGGCAGAGTCTGAGAGAGTTCAGGCAGAGGAAGAGGAGATAATTTTTTCAGGAAGAGAGTTGAAAAGATGCGGCGAATGCTCCTATTGGTAGGTGCGTCGGTGCTAGGTTCGTGTGCGAAATGTTTAGAGATTTAGAAATTACTAAGAAAAGAGAGCAAAGGAAGGAGAAAAGAAAAAGAAAAAAGAAGAAAAAAATATTAAAAGGAAGAACAAATAATATAAAGATTGATGTCTTGAGTCAGACAGACCCAGAGTAGTAAGTGAGTATAAAGATAGAGGAAAGGGAGAGTCGGAGGGGGTGGGGGGTGGGGTAGGGTGGGGGGGTGGGTGGGGGTGGGGCGTATAGGGGGGGGGAGGTTGGGGGGGGGGGTGGTGGGGGTTAGCGGGGGTGGGGGTGGGGGGGGTAGGGGGGTACTAGGTGACAGGAGTCGGTACGAGACAGGGGGGGGTACAGAGAACTGGAAAGGATGACGAAGGATCGAGAGATATGAGTGAAAGAAGGGAGAAATAGTGAAAAAGGAAAATGGGAAAAGGGGAAAAGTGGGTTTAGAGATTAATAGAGATTGTTTAGAGACTTTAGAGATGAATATCGAGTTATGTAGAGATTAAAGATTTAGAGAAGAGATTGATATTTATTTTTGAAAGAATGATGTAATGATGGTTGATGAGAGATGAGAGAGATGGTCGAGATGTTGGACGGAGAGGGGAGGATCCAATGGAGGGTAATAGAGAGAGGATAAAGAGGGGGAGTTTGAAACGATTGAGCCGTGAGAACGGGAAGCAGATAGATACAAGAGAATAGAGAGATAAAGAGGAAAAGAAGGGGAGGAAGAGGGAATGGGAGTAAAGAAGAGACAGAGAGATATAAAGGGAGGTGAAAAGCGGTAGAGTTAAGAGGGAGAAGGGCTCAGAGGGAGAGAGTCAGAGATGGAGACGGGATAATGAGAGCTGATAGGGAGTTAGAGGACGAGGGAGGATGGAGAGAGCGAGGGGCGGAACATGAGTGATTGGAGAGGTGAGAGATTTTCAGCAGAGAGAGAGATCGACAGATTGAAGTTGATTCATTTTCTTACCTGAGGTGCGTAGCGAGAGAGAGCGAGATGGTGTGACGCAAAGAGAGAGAGGGATGAGGAGGGTTAACGGATGGAGCTCGGACTGAGAGAGGAGTGGACGGATAGGATATTGTGTGGAGAGAACTGAGAGAGAGAGAGAGACATGGTTCGATTTAGTGGAGAGAGAGACAGAGAGGAGAGAGGAATGGAGACGTTGAAAAGAGGTGAAGAAGAGAGGGAGGACCGATAATGTGAGATGGGGGGATTGAGGATGACGGATGAGGAGAGTCCGGAGTGAGGAGATGAGAGGGATTTGAGAGATGCTATGGAGACGGATGAGGAGACAGTGCGTACGAGAAGAGGAGATGAGAGGACAGAGAGACGACGAGAGGAGAAAGTGTATGAGAGGTGGGAATAGAGTTGTTAGGGGAATGTGAGGATATGAGATAGTAAACCTCTGTTATGGAAAGCGAGTTTGTATAACAACAGAATTTTCGTGAGTGGGTGCATGGAGACCTTGACTAAGCAGGGATGAGAAGTAGAGGTATGAGATGGAGGTCGAGGGGGAGTAAGAGAGGGG
>NC_061842.1:17604925-17609925 GCF_019202785.1 Penaeus chinensis
TCAGACATAAAGTCCGGTAAACGGCTAAATGATGCCTTGAAAAAACGTGGCAACTTCGTGCACACACTTCTGAGGAGGTGGAGATGGAGGGGGGGGGGGGGAGAAGGAGGGAGAGATGGAGGTGGAGGGGGAGGGGGGGAGGGGGGGGGGAGTGGGAGGAGAGAGGTAAAGGGGAAGGAGGTGGAGGGGGAGGGGGGGGAGTGGGAGGTGAGAGGTGGAGGGGGAGGGGGGGAGAGGTGTAGGTGGAGGGGGAAGGGGGGGAGTGGGAGGAGAGAGGTGGAGAGGAATGAGGAGGAAGGAGAGGTGGAGGTGGAAATGGAGGGAGGAGGTGGAAGGGATAGAGGAGTAGGAAGAGGTAATAGAGGAAGGAAGAGGAGGAAGGGGTGGATGGGAAGGACTACCACAACCACCTCCACCTCCCCACCACCCCATCCACATCAGCATCACCGTTATTATCACTAAAACCCGCCAGCATTATCCTCTAGCACCATCAGCACCATCTTTCGGTCACGAGAACAAATGCCTCGTCGCGACGCTGCCAAGAAGTGATCGGTGTCCCGCCAACCCGATTAAAAACGATCATGTTATTGATGATTTGAATTTAGTGCCTCTTCCGTAATTTTATCATTCCCCGGAGAGCTGTTGGGGAGGGAAATGCGTTACGTCGGGTGGATGTGTTTTGGGTGGAAGGTGGAATGAGGGAGAGGGAAGGGAAGTGGAGCGAGGGTGGATGGTGGAATGAGGGAGAGGGAAGAAAGTGGAGCGGGGGTGGAAGGTGGAATGAGGGAGAGGGAGGGAAGTGGAGCGGGGTTGGAAGGTGGAATGAAGGAGAGGGTAGTTGAGTGGGGGTGGAAGGTGTAATGAGGGAGAGGGAGGGAAGTGGAGCGAGGGTGGAAGGTGGAATGAGGGAGATGGAGGGAAGTGGAGCGAGGGTAGAAGGGAAGATAGGAGATAGGGAGGGAAAATGGAAGGAAGGAGGAAGAGGGAGGGAGGTGGATTGAGGGAGAGGAAAAGGAAAGAAGGTGGAATGAGAGAGGGAGAGGTATGGAAATGAAATAAATTAAGGACAAGGATAGAGGTGGAAGGAGGAAAGGCGAGGGAAGAAAGTAGAATGAAGAAGATAAAATGAAGGAGGAGAGATAGAGGGAGAAGTAAGAAGACGGAATGAGGGAGGAGAGAAATGGGGGAAGGGGAGGGGGAGGAAGGGCGGTGGAATGAAGGAGGGAGAGGGGAAGAGGTGGAAAGCGGGAGATATAGGAAGGAGAACAAGGGAGAGAGATGGAAAGAGGGAGAGGGAAGGATGGAGGTGGAATGTGGGAGGATGATATTAGGAGAGATGGAAAGGAAAGGGAGATGGAGACGGAAGCAAGGGAAGTAAAGGGAAGGAAAGATAGAGAGGGAGAGTGTAAGGGAGATGAAGAAAGAAGGAGGGAAAAGAAGGGAGAGAAAAGAAGAGTGGAGGGAAATGGAGATAGAGGAAAGGGGGAAGAAAGGAAGGAGAAAGAGAGGTGAAAGAGAAAGAAGGGGAGAGAGGCTATAGATGACAGAAACGAAGGGAGGAGAAGATAAACAGATCAATAAAGGGAGGAGGGAAGGAAAAATAAGAAGGGAGGAGGATGGAGCGAAGAAAAGGGAGAAGAAGAGATGCTTAGAATGATAAAGAAATAGAAAGAGGAACTGGGAAGAGGGAAGGAAAAATTAAGAAAAGGCTAATAGAAGAGAATAAAAAACAAAGTGAAAAATAAAAACAAAGGAAGAAATACAAAAATAAGAAAGAAAGGAAGAGCAGAGAAGTGAATGATTGGATTCTTGTGAAACTGATGAAGTGAAAGGAGGGAAGAGAGAGAGAAGAAAAAAAGGGACAGAGACAAGGCAAAAGTAGGAAGGGAATGCACGAAATTGAAGGAAAGAGAAGGGGAGATTGAAGGAACGAAAATTGTAACAGGAGGATAAAGAAAAAATAATGAAACGAGATTGAAAGAGATAGGATAATTGATAAACATTTTGACCAGGAAAAAAAGAAGGAAAAGAATAAGGAGATGAAGAAGAAGAAGAAGAAAATAAACACAACCCTACACAGTAATCTTCCTCCTACTCCCCCCCTCCCCCTCCCCCTCCACCTCCACCTCCATCTCCCTCTCCACCTCCCTCTCCTCCCCATCCCTTCTCCCTCCCTTGCTCCCCGCCCCCTCCCCTCCCTCCCCTCCATCCCCCCTTTCTCTAATCTTAAACCCAGTAAAATAATTACGACGTAAATTCATAATGCGATTTCTCCGCTTGGAAATGTGGTTTGATGATACCGGGCGAAATATGACCGTAGACTGAATCCGCTCTTGTTAATCACCTATGCTTACATACACACACACAAGTACACATATACACATACACGCTAGGACACATACATATACAGGCATGTACGCACAAACACATAAATACACACGCACACACACAAATACACGCACACATACACACATACACATACACACACACATACACACACACATACACACACACATACAAATACACGCATACACACACACACAAACACACACACACGCAAACACACACACACACACACACACATATACAAACACACAAATACACACACATACACACACAAATACACACACACACCAGAGTAAACATACTCACACATACACACACACAAATTCACACACAGATACACACAGACATAAGCATACTGACACGTTAGACACGTATGTTAGTAGAATTGTTTGTTATTTCATGTAGTGTTTTATTTATTTGTTTGATCGTTTGAGATAATTGGTAAATAGGACGAGCGAAAATTAGCAATAAAGTAAGTTCGTTTGTTTAATTTTCATTCTCCTCATTTATTGTCGTTATGGTTTGTTAATTAGTGATTTTACTTTACCACCTCTCTCTCTCTCTCTCTCTCACTCCCTCTTTCTATCTCACTTTCTCTCTCACTCTCTCTCTCTTTCTCTCTCTCACTCTCTCTTTCTCTCTCTCTAACTCCCTCTTTCTATCTCACTTTCTCTCTCTCTCTCTCACGCTCTCACTCTCTCTCTCTCTCTCTCTCTCTCTCTCTCCCTCTCTCTCTCTCTCTCTCTCTCTCTCTCTCTCTCTCTCTCTCTCTCTCTCTCTCTCTCTCTCTCTCTCTCTCTCTCTCTCCCACTTCTCTTCTCTTCTCTTCTCTCCTTTTCTCTCTCTTTCTCTCTCTCTCTCTCTCTCTCTCTCTCTCTCTCTCTCTCTCTCTCTCTCTCTCTCTCTCTCTCTCTCTCTCTCTCTCTCTCTCTCTCACCCTCTTCTCTTCTCTTCTCTTCTCTCCTTTTTTCTCTCTCTCTCTTTCACGTCTCTTTCACACAGCCTTGTAAGAGTTATTTTATGATGCCAATTTTACGGTCCGCTGCCTGCTTTTCTTCTGAGTCGGTTAAGCCCCTGTTTCACACGGGACGCGGCCGAGAAAGGGGAGAGGGTGAGGGGAAACGGAGGAGAGGGTGAGGGGGAAACGGGGGGGAGGGTGAGGGGAAACGGGGGAAAGGGTGAGGGGAAAACAAGGGAGAGGGTGAGGGGGAAACGGGGGGAGAGGTGAGGGGGAAACGGGGGAGCGGGTGAAGGGGAAACGGGGGAGAAGGTGAGGGGAAAACAAGGGAGAGGGTGAGGGGAAACGGGGGAGAGGGTGAGGGGGAAACGGGGGAGTGGGTGAGGGGAAACGGGTGAGAGGGTGAAGGGGAAACGGGGGAGAGGGTGGAAGGAAACGGGGGAGAGGTTGAGGGGAAACGGGGGAGAGGGTGAGGGGAAACGGAGGAGAGGGGGAGGGGAAACGGAGGAGAGGGGGAGGGGAAACGGGGGAGAGGGTGAGGGGAAACGGGGGAGAGGGTGAGGGGAAATGGGGGAGAGGGTAAGGGGAAACGAGGAAGAGAGTGAGGGGAAACGGGGAAGAGTGTGAAGGGAAACGGTGAAGTGGGTGAGGGGAAAACGGAGGAGAGGGTGAAGGGTAACGAGGGAAAGGGTGAGGGGAAACGAGGGGGATGGTGTAGAGAAACAGGGATGAGGGTAAGGGGAAACGAGGGAAAGGGTGAAGGGAAACGAGGGAGATGGTGAGGGGAAACAGAGGAGAGGGTGGAAGGAAACGGGGGAGAGGGTGAGGGGAAACGAGGGAGATGGTGATGGGAATTGGGAGAGAGGGTGAGGGGAAACGAGAGAGAAGGTGAGGGGAAACGGGGGAGAGGATGAGGGGAAACGGGGGAGAGGTTGAGGGGAAACGGGGGAGAGGTTGAGGGGAAACGGGGGAGATGATGAGAGAAAACGAGGGAAAAAGTGAGAGTAAGAGGTAACGAAGGAGAGAGCGGGAGAAAATGGGGAGGAACAAGACAGAAAGGATGAAGGGTGGAAGAGGAAGACAAAAAAAGAGAGAAGGAGAGGGAAAACAAGTAAACAAAAGAAGGATGAGATAGAAGAATTCCCAATATGACATGAATCCTAAGTTAGTGAAGAAAGTAATATAATGATAATGCTATATACATAGAAAAATGAACATGCATATGCCATGGTCTGTTTTATGCCACTCTGCTCTTCCTTATTAAAGATTTAGTACAATACTTTTTTTATATACCACAGGCATGCTAACTGATGTAATAATGATCATTTGTAATTTGAGTGTAAATTTAGTTAGTACCTTAATATTTAGAAAACAGGAAAATATACTGACTTGGGATCTTTAACAGGCGTTCTCAGGAGTGTTTAAACGTAATACGAAAACCTAGCGAGAAAATAAATAAATGAATTAATTATTATATAAATGATAAATGAATAAATACATAGATGAATGAATACTCACATCTATAAATATTAAAAAGAGGAGAGACGGAGAGAGAATTGGATTACATAATAAAATCCAAGTCTCCCTCCTCCCCCTCCCCCCCCCCCCCCCCATCCCCACCTTTCCCTGTCCATCTACTTCCATTGATGGCTATAGGTGATCGTTCACCTGCCCCCCCCCCCCCCCCATCCCCTTC
>NC_061842.1:17624925-17627425 GCF_019202785.1 Penaeus chinensis
CAGTGTCATGTAAGAGGGCTGGCCAGAAAAAAAAAAATCTTGGAATTTTCGTACTCATAATGACTGAAGGCCTAAAAGGAAAGGAAAATTTTGAGAATAGGGTGAGTTATGACGCAATCCTCCTCCTCGTCCTCTTGTGGCCAAGTCATTGGGTAAAGATATTTTTGGCTTAATTTGTATAGATTAGTAAGCTGTCTTTTGTGTTAAACCTTTTTCATAATGCTTATCAATTCATTATCATCCTGCATATATCCTTTGATCTAATATGTGTTTTTTTATGTAATGTAATCATGAATGTCCCTTCTCGTCGGCACTACAGCACTAACCCTCCCTTGCAGTGTTGGACCGGGACGCAGTGAAGCCCTTCCGCATTTACCGCATTCCCTTCCGCTGCCTGACGGGCGCAACCACCTGCGAGCGGCGCTGCCCCACGCCCTCCACGCCCCACCACCCGCCAGTGCTGGGCGACGGGGAGGACGCGGCGGGGTCAGCTGGAGCCGCTGGCGTCGACATCTGCAGCGGGAGGACGGGCATGCACCTGAGGGTCTCGGACCAGCGCTACGCCAGCAGGTCCTGCACGGCGTCGCCCACCCACCACCCCTCCCCCTCGCAGACCTTCCCGGGCTGCCCCCCTCCCTCGGGCTCCCCTCCCGTGAGCGCGACGAAGGGCTCGCCCTCGCACCTCCCCACCTACCAGAAGCAGAGGGACCGCACCAACTCCCTCACCGTCGACGCAGGGAGCAGCCTCCTCCTCCACCAAGGACGGCCCCCGCTCCATCACCACCCCCACCACCACCATCACCACCACCATCACCACCACCACTCCCCCGTCAAGTGAAAACCGCTGTAGCACCGCCTCCGCTACTGCCGATGGTGAGACAGCCCATTGCCTCAGTGTCTTCAAGGGAACAGAGACATGACGATCGCGAACGGGACCACGACCGCCACACCCTACACAGAGACCACAGACAGACAGACAAGGAACAACTCATTCAGACTTCATTCTCGAAGGTGGACAGGATTTCAACACAAACTTCACAGCTGAATATCTCTCATATCCCATCCAACAGATGCGATTCAACAAACAAAATGCCACATCATATTACATATCACACCACCAACAGACAGACCCAATGATACAGGAGGTACACTACGAATCAAAGAGAGGACGCAGATAACATGAATACACATTCCACTACTAGGAATAGAGGACAAGAGCCACGCTACAATGCCACACTAAATATGATGGTTAGCCATAAAGGTATATCATCCAGTAATAGTAATTATTTCAAATACTGTATTATACAATATCATAACCTTAGATTAAGCAGAATATATATTCATTATTGCCCACCACCATATTCGAGTAAGTTATTAGTCTTACTCTGCAATTGGTTATAATTCGTACTCGATCATTTTCATTGCGTTTATGGATTCTTTGAGTGTTTTGATTTTGTTTTTTCCCGATTAATGATGTATTCATAGAACAGACGTGGCTATAAAGGAACATTAAAAAAAAATATCTGAGCACAAACACCTGCACAAAATATGTCTAATTCCTTAATACCAACTCTCACCATAGAATTCATACATGTCTAAGTAGCCGAATCAGCTTAGTGATGATGCCACACTGCATCTCAGCTGAGCGTTCTTCCTCCCTTATCCATGAACAAATGATAACAAAAGTCTAAATTCCAGTCATGTGCCTGTCGTTATCCCCCCTCCCCTTACTGCACGCTAATAAATTGTTCCTCTTTTGTTCTCCAAAGATGATGATATGGCTACAGGTTTCATTTAGCTATTTGCACTCACCTATACGTGCAACTTTTATGTACTTCCCACGCAATCTATGGCACACATTCTAAGATCATTGTGCAGGAATATATATATATATATATATATATATATATATATATATATATATATATATATATGTGTGTGTGTGTGTGTGTGTGTATATATATATATATATATATATATATATATATATATACATATATATATATATATATACATATATATATATATATATATATATATATATATATATATATATATATATATATATATATATTCTATTATCTATTCCACTATTTTCCTGTATGCCTTTCTATTGACTGCTTTTAAGGATTTCTTCACATACCGGCGATTACACTGACATCCCTGCATACAGTATAATACAGTTTATTCTCGATTATTCCATGTGTTATCAATCACTGATAACAGGAGAATGCGCTTGCTGCTTCACCTACTTAAATCATTATGTAACCTGATAATTTGTTGCATTGCTTACCTGCTATTGCTTTGATGCTATGCAGTTCTTTCCTTTTCTAAATATTGATATCCTTGGTAGGTCTGATTATATGATTCCCTTTATATTTAATTCCTCATTTATGATTTGCTGGAATAGAGAATAGTGTAATTTGATTTCTTTAGAAAAAGGCACAAAAATAAATAAAACTTCCCAGATGTATATAGTAATTTCCTCCCAAACGCACTT
>NC_061842.1:17632425-17634925 GCF_019202785.1 Penaeus chinensis
GATTAATTAAAAAAGAGTCCTCCAACACATGCTAAAGAAGGAGCCATGAGACAGATGACGCTGGTGCGCCTTAGATGTGTGTGTGCGTGTGATAAACGTGTTGCCGATCTCTACTAGTTTCTGTCTGGTCGCGTCCGAGATTAGATTCGAAACACCAATTGTTGAACTAACTCTCGTTTGACCATTCATCTGACGAAAAGCAATCGAAGGTACTCCTTTTTTTTATCAATTTATTTGGCTGCAAAGTAGGAAAAGAAGTCTATTCTTTGTTTATCTTAGCCAGCTGATTTGTAGGCAGTTCATCTGTAGAAGTAGAAATGTAGCGAAACTGTTTCCTTTGCGTGATGTTTAATCGTTTTGTGAGTAGAAAAAGCAGCAAGAAGTTTACGATGAAATTTCTGTCTCAGATGACTGATCAAAGATATGAACATGAAACACTTCTGCCTTTGCCTCAACTGCTTTTATCAGATTCTGTCTTCGGTTTCAAATATCCTTTTATAAATGTTGTATTAGATGTCTCCATTTAGGGATTGGCTAGTCAGAAATTATTAGAGTTTCCCCTCCTGATGTCCAATGTTACATGGCCGTTTTCAATCATGATTTGTTTGACTGTAGCATGATTGTTCATAATATGATTTATTATTCGAGTCACAGAAACGTGTTATATTTTAGTATTCAAAGAAGACGCGAAAAAAGAAATGCAATATAATCGTTACATATGTTGTAGTATTCGTGTGAGTTGAAAAGAGATTTATATGTGTATTGTTAAAAGCGGACTATGCACATCCTGAGTGATTCAGGTATTATTAAGTTGATCAATAAAGGTCTTTATTACAAATTTTTATCATATTTTATGAAGGAGCCACGTAACTCGAACGTCTATAAATATATATATATATATATATATATATATATATATATATATATATATATATATATATATATATATATATATATCTGTGCCAAGACGAGTGCTACAACCACGGAAGGTCGAAAATCCCCCGTCATGCCACAGTCATGTACCCCTTATGTATGTATGATCGTTGTATCTCCCATTTTCCAAGCAGAATATTTTATGTACTCCGATGACTGATCTTGTGTGTGGTTCTATTTTAACTTATAATCGTTTCCCCTGAAGACAGACTGGCTGTGTCCCGTTTTCTGTTGGTCAGCGATGCGCATGGCGATTTCATGCTGCTTTGAGCAGGACATCCCCGCGTGTTTAATGCTGATGTTTAGTTAGACAAAGAAGTAGAGCAGGTGGTGAGTTCTTTCCCATAGACTGGACGTAACACGTGTACTGTGTGCCGAATTTACAGACAGTATTACCCAGATGTTTGGTGTTGATTCATATCCTGAAACAGGTATTTGTTACAGTATATATAATAAAGTATTGTAAAGAGTTGTAACTGTGCTAGGGCGATTAACTGACCAAACAGCCAGTCTGTCTGATGGGAACAGACAGTCTTTGCCTATGTGCTTGAATCTGTAGCATGAACTGTAAAAGAATGGGAAGAAAGTTGATTTTTACGCAAGTCTTATTATTGATAAAATTTCATTTTATATTGATTTCATTGCCATAATTATTATTGACATAACTAATAGCTCTATCACATATTGATAAGTATATCTTCATGAATCATTGTTTGTTTTCCTCTCTCTTCCATTAGAGCGTAGCTGATAGTACTCTGATGACAAAGATATTTTTAATACTACAGCAAAGCTATATTATATATATAAAGGATTTAATAGCATTTTGATACTGATCGGAGACTGGGCGTGTGGAACTTCTTCTGAAGAAAAATAATCATTTTCACAGAGATGAATAAGAAGTTGTTGTGTTTGCAGTTATCTTTATTCATCTGCTTTATGAATTCTAATCCATAAGGTCGACGTGTGGGTACAGTATGCTATAGATTTTGACACATATGTCGCCTCACACCATACGCTTACTGCTGTTCTTGAAGATGTGTGTCAAGAGATGGAAAGACCAAGGGGGTCGCGGGGGACAAATGCGCGATCCTGACCTGGTTCTCTCGTGACCTTTGATGACCTACTAAAGAGAAGGGCATGGGCGTCGCTATTACCGCGTGTCTGGCTGTGCCTGTATGATTCGTCTGATGACATTTGTATAATTTTTATTCTGTTAATGCGTTAATTCATTATCACTGATATATTTTCATCGTATTTTTGTTATTACTATTATCGTTATTATAACTATTATTATTATTAGCATTATTAATACTATTATTCTTATTATCACTATTGATGCTATACATATTGTTATTTTATCATGATTATTATTATCAGTAGTAGTAGTATGGTTATCATTATAATTATAACTATCATTATTATTACTAATATTATTATCATTGTTATCATAGTCATTATCGCTAATAACTCTCTCATTTCCTTCAATTTCCAATTTTGTCTTTCTTATTCTTTAATTACTTAATAAATTTCTGCTTATACTTAACATCCAATGTAAACCATTTCCTCG
>NC_061842.1:17654925-17657425 GCF_019202785.1 Penaeus chinensis
CCCTTCTGCTTCTTTCCTCCCTCCATTTCTATTCTCTCATATATAATAGAAACGTCGATAAACTTAGGGAGGATAAGAAATGAGTAAATAAATATAAATGGACAAAATTAAAATGAATCGATATATAAAAAATAAATATAGTGAACAAATGGATGCATGCACAAAATAGATGAATAAGTAAACAAAGGAACGAAAGAATAAATAAAAACAATATAAAAGACGAACGTACAGCCTTGACTCCGGGGCAGGGAAAGAAAACGGAAAACAGGAAGAAAATATTCAGAGAAAAGAAAAAAATAATGGAATCAAAGACTATAAAATGGGAGAAACAATGGCTTAAAGGTCACAGTAAAAGGATCCGAAGGCCTTGGGCGAAATGACAGAGGTTCGTGAGGATGTGAGTCAAGAGGTTTTTTTTTTTTCTTTTTTTAATTATGCAAAACGGGACAAGTCGTATCCTTAAAATTTGAATATTGTGGAGGAGGAAAAGGATATTATTTCGTGTATTGGACCCTGATTTCATGAAGGGAGGGTGGGGGGAGGGGGGGGGGAGTGGCGTGTGAATGGAAATGATAAATAGACAAGAAGTAAGGAGAATAATAATAATAATAATAATAATAATAATAACGATTTGATAACCCAACGAAACGCATTGAAGATAAGATTCAGATACAGCAGCTGAATTAAAGTTCTACATTCTTAATACAACGACGATAAGAATGATAAGAATTCGTTTACTGCCATAAAACCATTCTAATATTTTCTTAAGAAGACTACGTGGCCTGTTGAAATATGCAAGACACATGCTAATTTCAACGGTTAATGATCCGGGTAAACATGTTTTCTGAAACTTCGCATATTTACAAGTGTTTCCAAGCTTATGTTTCGGCGCGTGTTTAAACACTTCGCATAATAAGATCATGAACATATACTATCTATACCAGAGGTTCTAGAAGTATACGAAAAGATAAATAGATAAATAAACAGATAAAGGGAAAAAAAAATAGAAAAAAAGAAAAGAGAATGAATGAACATAAGCATCCGTGGTACTGCGTGAACATTCTATAGTCTCAAACTATACCAGACACTAGATATCTTCTCGCGACTCGCGCCCTCCACACACTTAGAAGTAGGTTAAAGCAACAGGTTTTGGGAACTCTGAGCCATAGAGAGGGCGCCTGTCATCCCACGCGGATCAGGAGAGCCAAAAGTCCTTAAAGTGGAGGGAGGATGGGGGAGAAAGAGAGGAAGGGGGAAGGGAGAAGAGGGGAGGGGGAGGAGAGGGGGAGGGAGAATTGGGAAGAAGGGGGAGGGGGAGGGAGATGGAGGAGAAGAGGGAGGGGGGGAGGAGGGGGAGGAGAATTGGGAGAAGGGGGAGGGGGGAGGAGGATGAGGAGAGAGTGGGGAAGGAGGATGGGGTAGAGAAGGGGAGGAGGAGGGAGGGAAGGGGATAAGAGAAGAAGGGGAAGGGAGGAAAGGGGAGAAGAGAGGAGGGGGGAGAAAGGGGAGGACAGGGGAAGAGAGAATTGGGGAGAAGAGGGGAGGGAAGGGAAGGATGGGGGAGAAGAGATGAAGGGGGAGGGAGGGAATGAGAGGGGGAGAATTGGGGAGAAGGGGGAAAGGAGGGAGGAGGTGGGAAGTCATATGGAGGGCGCCTGTCACCCCACACGAGTCTGTTGAGCTAGAAGTCCTCTCTCGCGCTCTGTCTTTGTCTCCCAGATCTCTCTCTTTTTTCTACAGGTTTTCTCTGTTCTTTTATCCTATCTCTGTTTTTACTGTATTTTATTTTGTCTCTGGTTTTCTATCTTTCTCAGGTTCGTCGGTTTTTTTTCTGTTCTCTTTCTTTCTCTTTCTCCTGTTCTTTTTCTTTTTCTTTGTCGTTCTGTCTCTTTTCTTATTTTCTCCTTATCTCTAGTTCTCCTTCTTTCTCCTGTTCTTTCTCTTTTTCTCTTTGTCTCTTTTTTCCTTTTTCTCTGTCTCTGGTTTTATTTATTTTTTCTCTTGTTCTCTCCCTCTCTCTCTCTCTCTCTCTCTCTCTCTCTCTCTCTCTCTCTCTCTCTCTCTCTCTCTCTCTCTCTCTCTCTCTCTCTCTCTCTCTCTCTTCTCTCTCTCTCTTTTCCTCTCTGTTTCTTTTCTTATTTTACTTTGTTTCTGGTTGCCTTTCTTTCTTTTTACATCCGGTTCTCTCTATGTCTCTGTCATTTTTGTCTGTCATTCTTTCTGTATCTCTTTCTCCTTGTCTTTCGGTCTCTTTGTGTTTTCTCGTTGTGTTCCTGTCTCTCTCTATTTGTCTATTTATGTCTCTGCCTCTCTCTCTATCTCTGTCTGCCTGTTTGTCAGTCTCTGTCTCTTTGTCTGCCTCTCTCTCTCTCTCTCTCTCTCTCTCTCTCTCTCTCTCTCTCTCTCTCTCTCTCTCTCTCTCTCTCTCTCTCTCTCTCTCTCTCTCTCTCTCTCTCTCTCTCTCTCTCTCTCTCTCTCTCTCTCTCTCTCTCTCTCTCTC
>NC_061842.1:17667425-17669925 GCF_019202785.1 Penaeus chinensis
TATTTCATCACAATATCATGGTCTATGGTTTGAGAGGCGAATACTCTATTTAAATAACGTACTTTCGTTAAAGAAAGAATGGTCTTGAGACGTTGGTTTGCGATAAACTTGGAATTTTAAAAAGCTTGTTCATATTTTTTTCTCAGTCTCATTTGCAACAGGAATTGTTAATAACGAAAGTTCTTATCCACCTATTAGTATAATATGGAAATGTTCAATGTTGATTATTTTAATTGTGAGCGGATTCTTTTTTGGCGGAAATTTAATATTTTCACGGAAGGAAGACTCTTCCTCCGCTATCAAATTGTTTTGATAATGATAGTATGTATTCGCTAAAAATAATGGTAAATAGATAAATTTGGTTTGACAGAGTATATATTTTTTTAATAAAGTTATTGTTAAAATCTGGTTAGCGCTATCATTTCGTTCCACGTAATACATTTATTGGTAGTTATCAAAAATCTTACAATCTTCCCGATAAAGATGAAATAAAAGTGATCACAAAAAATGAGTCCGAAGAAAATGGAATAATTTTATCGAGGGGTATCTTTAGCATTTAAAAATTCAATTGCAAAGGAATGGATAATCAAATGCCCGGATGATTCGTATTGATAACCATGAAATAGCAGAATGAAAAGAGAATGAATAGTGAATAAGTTGAATAAATAATAAACAATTTATGTAAAGAGACCATCACATCCAGACTCACATGCATATATACCGATGTGTATGTATGTCCGTATATAATATGAATATGCTTATATATCGTATATGTATATATTTTGTCTCATTTCTTCCCCGTTCTCTTCTCTCTTTACTACATCACATATATTTTCTTATTCCTCTTCTTCATCACCTCCCCCCTTTTCCTTTTCCTCCTTCTCTTCCTTTCTATTTCCCATATCTTTCCTCCCGTTTAGTGTTTCTTCTTCTCTTCTACTCTTCTTCCTCTTCTTCATCAACTCCCCCCTTTTCCTTTTCCCCCTTCTCTTCCTTTCTATTTCCCATTTTTTTCCCGTTTGGTGTTTCTTCTTCCCTTCCACTCTTCTTCTTCACCTCCCCCCTTTTCCTTTTCCTCTTGCTCTCTATTTCCCATCTTTTTTTCCCCCCGTTTAGTGTTTCTTCTTCCTTTCCACTCTTCTTCCTCTTCTTCATAACCTCCCCCCTTTTTCCTTTCCCCCCTTCTCTTCCTTTCTATTTCCCATCTTTTTCCCCCGTTTAGTGTTTCTTCTTCCCTTCCACTCTTCTTCCTCTTCTTCATAACCTCCCCCCCTTATCCTTTTCCCCCTTCTCTTCCTTTCAATTTCCCATATCCCATCTTCATCACCTCCCCCCTCTTCCTTTTCCCCCTTCTCTTCCTCTCTATTTCCCATCTTTTTCCTCCCGTTTAGTGTTTCTTCTTCCCTTCCACTCTTCATCATCATCTCCCCCCTTTTCCTCCTTCTCTTCCTTTCTATTCCATCTCCTAAGGCAGGTTGCGTTACACTCCACGTGGGAGCTGATCTTCGCAAGGGTAATGGAATTCTTGCAATCGCGGTCGGAAGCCTTAGGAAAGGAATTCGAGCGCACGTGGCGGATTTCCAGTCAGGGTCCCTCCCGTACGTTATTCTAAGGGGGGATAAGAAGTCAAATGTGATATGGGTGATGATGATGATGATGATGATGATGATGATGATGATGATTATGATGATGATAATGATGATGATTATGATGACAGTAATAATGATGATTATGATGGTAAGGATGACAGTAATAATGATGATTATGATGGTAATGATGACAATAATAATGATGATTAGGATGATAATGATGATTAGGATGATAATGATGACAGTAATAATGATGATTATGATGGTAATGATGACAGTAATAATGATGATTATGATGATAATGATGACAATAATAATGATGATAATAACAGGAATGATACGAATAGTGATGATAATAAAACTGACAAAAACAAAAGCAACATTGATATGAGTAATAACAATATAATAGTCATGATAACAATATCAATCTTGTTAATGGTAATAATAAATCAAAAGTAATAACCATGATAACCATGATAACAGCGACAAAAACTAAAAACAATGATACAAACAGTGAAGAAACAGTTATCAGCAACTGGCGCCACTCAGTCAGAGCATTGCACTTAACACGTTCGTTGGAAAGAGTATATTACTTGTAATTTTTTTTAAGATACGTTATTTGGACCCATTTCCAAACACATAGTAAACACCCCTTAGAAGAATTTTGGTGTAGGAATTCATATAGCCGATTGGGTGGAATAAACGACATATAACCCCTTTAAGGAAAAAATTCTGTGTAAATTATTATTTTACTGCCACGTGTTATTCTGTATACCGGTATTGTAATACTTGATAAAGAGTCATTATGGAATAAAAATCACTTTCCGCTTTTTCAGTCTTGCGTAAGACCTTGCATATTTACTGTTGCCTCACTGAGTTGCAAATGTATTCAACCGGTGCATGATACGCTA
>NC_061842.1:17674925-17677425 GCF_019202785.1 Penaeus chinensis
CTAGTCCTCATTCTTATGGGCAATAAAATGCATTACACATCGGTGGGGCATGAGGAGGTGGTGACCACATGGCCTGGGAGCGATATGAGGTTTCTGGTTACCGCCAGACCAACCAAAATGGTACGTGGCAACTCGCTACCACATGACCAAGGCTCCCCGCAATTCGAACTTAGTGTTAAACTTGCAGGTGTTGAGGAAGGTTGTCTCGCACCCCTGCCTGATTCTCGTGTCACGTGGGTCATTTCATTTTCTGACCATATGGACCTGAGAAATCGAATTGGCTAGAAAACTGACGCACCCGTGCTCGAAGTGTAGCAAAACTTTTATACGTATTTGGGATAACAGGATACGCTATTGTGGAAGTTCGGCCCAGCGTCTTTTTGCGAGAGGAACTTCCGAGCGCTGCGAACAGGTAAGACATCGGCGCCGTTGCCTTCGCGTGAGAATTTTCGGTCTGAAGAAATCACAGCTGGGTTTGTGAGACCGTAACTGGTCTTTCTTATGACGATGCGATTGGTCCGTTTTGTCTAATACTGTTCTGTGATTTTAGTTGTTCATGAGGCTTGTCTGTTAGCGTATTTAAACTCGTGTATATTCATGGGACTGTATTTCTCTCTCTATATATATATCTATATATCTATCTATCTACCTATCTATCTACCTATCTATCTATCTTTATATCTATCTATCTATCTATGTCTCTATCTATATATGTATATGTATAAATATCACATATATATATGCATGTATATATATGTAATATATATATGTATAAAAGAATATATGTATGTATACATATATTCTGTATATGTATATGTATATATGTGTGTATATATATATATATATATATATATATATGTATATATGTATATATATATTACATATATATATATATATATATATATATATATATATGCATATATATATGTATAAATATATATATGTATATATGTAAGATAATAAATGAAGGTAAGTATTTATGAATATGATTATATTATATTACATTATAAAAGTCACTGAAGGGGAATAAATGGATACAAAATCAATTATATAAACTAAATGACGTAACTGTGCACGCACATCCACCGACAAAGAAACACAAAGGAATTTCATCTCACTAGATAAATTAATGCGAGAACAGAGAGCCAATTAAGGGCTGAAGAAAGGGAGAGAAAAAAATATAGAGAAAAAGGAAGAGCAGTGAGCAGCCAAGAATTATTGAAATAAAATGTAAATAAAGGTTGAATGAAAGTCATACGGCGGCGGCAGTGACATTATTTTGTAATGATGCAATACCGAGAGAGAGAGAGAGAGAGAGAGAGAGAGAGAGAGAGAGAGAGAGAGAGAGAGAGAGAGAGAGAGAGAGAGAGAGAGAGAGAGAGAGGGCAAACTCCTTTTGTGTAACAGAAAACGGTAACTAACGTCAGTTCGGATTCTCTACTTGGAAGGGGTAACTATCCTAACATTCAGGGTCTGGCCGTAAAAAGGAGGAAGGCGTTGTAAGTTTTAAGGAATAGTTTTGATAATATTTTTGATATGAAGGGGGGTGTTCTAATTATTATGATGATAGTAGGCCTAGTAAAATGATAAACATTATTGCTCGCGGAGTACAAAATTAATTAAGAGAGAGCTCGATCAAATTATAAAAAATAAAGATAGAAATAATCGCATAGTCTCAACGGCAAGATGAAAAAAGTAAAGGAGAAAGTAAATAAAGAAAACAAAGAGGCAAGAAAAAAATAATTAAAGAAAACAAACACAAGAAAAACAAAATTATTAAAGAAAACAAACACAGGAACACATAAAAGGAATAAAGAGAACAAACAGAAAAAAAAATAAAAAATACAAGGAAGGCCTCCATAACCCCACGACACTTTGATGAGATGGCTTACCTGCCTTGAGGTTATTTCCCCGGCCAGGTAAAAGAAAATAAACCGCACAGGTGTGATGCACAAAGCCTGTAAGGAAGCTAGGCCTATAGACGGCTCCCTTTAGGCCTAAATCACACCGGGAAAAAAATGACGGAAGTGATGAGGACGTATTACATCTCGATACTCATTTACCACGAATAAGGGAAAGAGGGGAGAGGGGGGGGGAGGTTGTCATGGCAACGCGCGAGGCCAAAGAGATGTGTTTTCTGATCACAGGTATAAAAGGATGTATATTTTTCTATTCACTTGTCATTATCATAATTACAACTCCTATTGCTGTTGTTATTGTGGGTGCTGGTCTCGTCCTTAGTGGTATTAATGTCGTTTTTATCATCAGGGTCATTATTATTACGTTGATAAATACTGCATAATCTTTATCTTTCTTATAACGATAATGATGATTATGAATATAATGATGAGAATGATAATAATGATTATATTGTTGACGATAAGATAATGATGATAATGATAACAGTGACGATAATGATAATGGCAATGCTGATGATATTGATAATAATGATAATGGAAAGGATAATCATGATAACAATGATGATAATAAAGATAATGAT
>NC_061842.1:17684925-17687425 GCF_019202785.1 Penaeus chinensis
TGATTTATTATTTTTTGCTGCATATGGACGTCTCTCGCTGTCTGTCTGTCCAGGTTGCCTGTCAAAATCTGTTCATCTCTCTCTCTCTCTCTCTCTCTCTCTCTCTTCTCTCTCTCTCTCTCTCCGTCTCATTTTCACCCTATTTACTCACCTTTAAAGTTATTATATGTGTGAGTCCATATAACCATTGTGTTTTTTTACGTCCTTATCATTACTTACACTCCCTCTGTCTCCCATCCCAGCCTTATCATAACCCAAAACAGCAGCAGATGCGGCAGCCTTCTAGCAGACACATTGTAAAACCTACCTTTCGAGAGCCAGTGATGTCAATAATCTTTACATGCGTAAAACTGCCTTGCGTTCCGTTGCAAACTTCGGAATACTTTTGTTGTGCGCTACAAAACTTTATTTGTGTTAGTATTTATAACAATATTTATGTCTCCTTTTTATCCTTATATATTTTATTTTACATTGTTAGTCCAGCAGCTAGGTTTACAGGAATCGCCCTTTCATGTTTCACCACACTGTATATCCTATGGTTAGCTTTATATGTTATAAAATACAATTCAAGACGTGCCATTATCACAAAAGCTCGTATGGAACAAATATATTCTTGACATTCTACATTATCAGTATTTGAAAACAATGTACACGTCGTGTGCGAGACGTACCATCTGTGCGCCACTCGAAGAATGCAAGAACTGCGCCACAGGCCGTTCCGTTGAAATTGTGCGCTTCGTGGCGCTATTAAGTGCCAAACGGAGCGCAAGGCTGGACAGCTGGTAGCCTAAGTCCGTAATTCGCCTCTACGAACGGCAGGACTTGAGTGGTAATTTGGTTTTTCATTTTTATAACATTATCTTCTAAATGCGTAGAATTTTTAACCCTCACTGACGTGGATGTAAATAGCATCCACGCTCTTTGCCAATTTGCTCTATTTTTTTTTTTTTTTTTTATTCGCTAGCAGACGAAATTATATAGAGAAAATAATAATAATGATAAAATGTAATAAAAATAGTAACACTGCCCCCTACGCCAAGCATTAAAACAGCCCAACAACCGAACTCGAAACTTGCAATCCTCGCACGGCTTGTTCGCCAATTTCGCCCATTTCGCCCAGTTCGGCCATTTCGCCCATTTCCCCGCCACGGAACCCGATCCGAATTCTGCGAGACATCAACATGGATCCATTACGCTATCGGGTAAAATGATTGAGCTTCCCCCTTTGTTATAAGAGCTTAACGAGGAATTTATCCCTTCGTCTAATTGGCCTGTCTATTCGTTGGCCCAATTGATGGCTGGGGTGTAATTACCTCGTTGGCTGAGGAGGAGCTTGTTCTGGGAAGAGCGCTGATGGCGGGTCGCTGGGGCTGAAGAAATAGCGCTTCTGTGCCTTTTTGGGAAATGGTTTTTGCTTGTATGAGTGTTATTTTTATTGTTGTTGCTGGTATTGCTATTGTTATTATTTTCATCGTTATC
Source organism: Penaeus chinensis (assembly GCF_019202785.1). Lineage (NCBI taxonomy): Eukaryota > Metazoa > Arthropoda > Malacostraca > Decapoda > Penaeidae > Penaeus > Penaeus chinensis. The sequence continues at coordinate 17,686,405 of NC_061842.1, forward strand.
ATTATTATTGCTATTAACATTAATATGATTATATTCACCATTTGTTCTTACTTTTATGTATTTGATCTGATTTTTTTTCTTTTTTTTTTTTCATTTTATCTCGAGAAAAAAATCCTAAAAAGAGACAGCTGAAGCAAAATAACTGAAAAAAAAAAAGCTTTATCATAACAAGGAAATAAGCCCACGAAATTTGCAATAATATAAGAGGGACAGCATGAATACCAGTAATAATAACAGTGACAACTCCATCTTAACTTGAAAGCGAAGAGCAACAAATTCTGGAGTGCCGCCCCATTAAGAGGATGCAATCAAAGTAATCCTCAGGAATTTGCGTGAGGGGAAAGGGAGAGGGAGAAGGAGAGGGGAAGTGATGAAGTGGAAGAGAGAGGGGCTATGGAGAAAGGGGGAGAGAAAGAGGGGGGAGGAGGGAAGGAGGTAGAGAGAGAGAGAGAGAGAGAGAGAGAGAGAGAGAGAGAGAGAGAGAGAGAGAGAGAGAGACAGAGAGAGACAGAAAGAGACAGAGAGAGACAGAAAGAGACAGAGAGAGACAGACAGAGAGACGGATGGGGGAAGGTTGAGGGGAAGCGGGCGAGTAAGAAGAAAGGGAGACAAATAAAAGACAATAAGAAAGAAGGAGACGGGACCAGACACACACACACACACACAGAGAGAGAGAGAGAGAGAGAGAGAGAGAGAGAGAGAGAGAGAGAGAGAGAGAGATAAGAGAGAGAGAGAGAGAGAGATAAGAGAGAGAGAGAGAGAGAGAGAGGAATCGCGCGGGGGACCATTTCGCTCTGTGCAAATGACACGTCGATTAGCAGAGATCAGTCTCCGCGAGCTTCACATGTCACGAGTTGGAATGCGAGGAGCAGGAACTGTCGGAATATTAACGAATGAAGTGAACCCTTCTTTGCTTGAAGGGAAAGGGAATGGGGAGGGGGAGGGGGGGAGGAGGGAAAAGAGGGTGGGAAGGGAAGGGAGAATAAGGAAAGAAGGAAGATGAAATGAGTAAGGTATGGGA
>NC_061842.1:17688919-17691419 GCF_019202785.1 Penaeus chinensis
TATTTAGTATCAGTTTTATATAATCATTAATAGTATCACTATATTACTACAACAGATCTGTTCACAATACTCTGTTTTTTTATCTTTATCAACATCATTAACTATATTATCAAAAACATCCTTCTCTCAATTACTTTATCAATATCACTATCATTCTCTTATCACTTTATCACCATTCTTTTCCCCATATTAACACTCCAAATCTAACTCACATTCCTTCACCTGTCTGTTCCCTTTGGTATTTTTAATTACCAATTTTTTTTTTTTTTTTTAATCTCTTCATTTATCTATTTTTTTTCTTTCTTTTTTGACTCTCTTGATCGTCCAGAAATGTCTAATTACTTATCTTCCCATAATTGTTCTCACGGGTATCTAATTAAGAAATAAATGGTCTTGTGGTACTCTTTATCACTATGGCAATAATTTCCCTCCGGTGATATTAGGAATTGGCTGATTACCTTCATCGCCGCGCTAATGAGCTGTACTGGCTGTGTTAGTGAGCCCAAAGATCTTTATTTGTAACTGTATGAATTAGCCTTCATGACCAGATAGTTTGTTCATGGGGTATTTTTGCGACTGCTGTGACATACAGGTATATGTATACATATATATATTTGTGTATATGTATACATATACATATTTGTGTATATGTATACATAGATAGTTCTAACTAATTGCATATTTAATTAATCCATAATAGAGTAGTTATCCTTATTCTTACATAACATTATATTTCCCCAAAAATTGAATGATTTTTTTTTTTTTTTTTTTTTCAAAGACATTGATTTTGTAATGGCTTCTGATTTTTTTTTTTTTTTAACACTTTTTTTATATTAAAGACACCGATTTTGTGATGGTTTCTGAGCAAGAAAAAACAAATTCTTCTTTACTTTTAAGACATCGATTTTGTAGTTATCACCGTGGAGCGAGCACAATTAATCCTAACATAGTTGACGGTATCTTATCAACCGCCACTTTAACGATCTATCGAATACTTGCTGAGTCATTCCCCTCATCAGATGATTCATGGAACCCTTAAAGCGCAGTCTTAAATCTCTATTAGCCATTACTTGATAAATAGTGGAAAGTGTTAAAACTGGTAGATAGATTTAGCGGCAGCAATAATGGTCATTAGGGCAACGGGATAAACGGATAAGGATAAAGGTAATTACAGTGTTAATGAAGATAACTAATTACCCCAATCCGCTCAAGATACGAAATGATGACCATTAACATCACCGTAAACAAAAGCCTTTTTTTTTTTTTTTTTTTTTTTTTTTTTTTTTTTTTTTTTTTTACACGATCTCCCTACTTTGAAAACAAATGAGAAGACAACCAATATAATTAATAAACTTTACAATACAGACCAAACACTCGTAAGATAAGGCAGGCGTCACATTTACCAGGATCCAAGCAACAGCCACAGACGCATCTCAAGGGAAGGAGAGGAGTCGGGAGTGAGAGGGGGGGTGGAGGGCGGGGAGTGAGAGGGGGGTTGTGTAGGGCGGGGAGTGAGAGGGGGAGGGGGTGGAGGGCGGGGAGTGAGAGTGTGGGGTGGGGGGTTGTGGCGTGAGGGGGGTGGAGAGTGGGGGGGGGTGGGGAGTGAGAGTGGGAGGTAGGGGGGGGGAGTGAAGGGGGGGGCGGGGAGTGAGAGTGGGAGGTGGGGGGTTGGGGAGTGAGGGGGGGGCGGGGAGTGAGAGTGGGAGGTGGGGGGTTGGGGAGTGTGGGGGGCGGGGAGTGAGAGTGGGGGGGGGGGGGAGTGAGAGTGGGGGTTGAGTGGGGAATGAGAGGGGGGGGGCGTGGGGAGTTCGAGTGGGGGTAGGTGGGGGGGAGTGAGAGTGGAGTTATGGGGGGGAGGGGAGTGGAAGTAACCACCAACACAGAGCACAGCAACAGACTACAAACACCTCAAGGAAGAGAGAGGAGGGAAGGAGGAGGTAAGTGGCGTGGCAGGAGATGTGAGAAGAGAGAAGGAGATAGATAGATAGATAGATAGATAAAGAGAGAAAGATAGAGAGAGAGAGAGGGAGGAGAGAGAGAGAGAGAGAGAGAGAGAGAGAGAGAGAGAGAGAGAGAGAGAGAGAGAGAGAGAGAGAGAGAGAGAGAGAGAGAGAAAATGAAAGAGAGACAGAGATAGACAGACAGATAGATAGATAGATTGATAGATAAGCAAACAAATAGACAGACACATAAACAGATAGCCAGAGGGAGAGACAGAAAGACAAACACACAGACACACAAACAAACAAACAAACAAACAGACAAACAGACAAACAGACAAAGAGATGACCAGACAAACACACAAACAGACAGACACACAAAACGAAAACCTCCCACCCCCCACCCACACCCACCCACCCACCCCCATCGCCACATCACTCGGCACGCATTTCAACACGCAGAGTCTCACCCACCGTATACACACCCGACACCCGGTTCCGCCAATCCCATTACCACGAGTCTCGGGTACCTCCAGGACCCATGAATAAACCCGACGTCA
>NC_061842.1:17696419-17698919 GCF_019202785.1 Penaeus chinensis
CCCCCTTCCTTCTTCTCCCCCCTCCCCTCCACCATCTCCCCCTCCATCGTATCCCCCTCCTTCGCCTTCTCCTCCTCCAGGTCTGTCTCTATAACTCTCCCAGCCATGCTTCCCCCTCCTCTCCTTTCTCCCTCCCTAGTAATTACCCATCCCTGAAATATGCAGGTTAGAGTGGGGGGAAAGGGCGGATTAGGGTGCTGGAGAGGGGATGGGCATAAAAAAGGAAAGGGAACTGGGGAGGGGAAGGGTGTGAAGGGAGGGAATGGGGAGGGGAAAGGTGTGAAGGGAGGGGATGGGAAGGGGATGGGTGTAAAGGGAGAGGATTGGGAGGTAAAGTTGGGGGGTGAGGAAGGGGAATGGATGTGTACTTGGGTGGCTAGTAGAAGGAGGAGGAGAAAAAGAAGGAGGAGAAGGAAGAAGAAAAAGGAGGAAGGATGTATAAGTGTAGGGACAGACGATGAGTGAGAGATAAATACGACGTCAGAGAAGTAAGGAGGAGGAGGAAGAGGAGGAGGAGGAGGAGGAGGAGGAGGAGGAAGAGGAGGACGAGGACGTGGAGGAGGAGGAGTAAGAAGAAGAAGAAGAGGAGGAGGAGGAGGAGGAGGAGGAGGAGATGGAGTAAGAGGGGGAGTAAGTCTGTAAATATTTGCCATGGAAGTGCAAACACACTATCCCATTCTCTCCCTTAATCTAATGAAACAGTCCATCGGGATTCTTTTGAAAATGTCTGGCCATGTTATGACTACTTTAAAGTTTAAGGTGGAGGCTCTCGGGGCGCTGAACATGAGGGAATAATGGCACGGATTTTGGGGATTGTTATTCGTGATACTTCTCGAATTTATCATTTTGTTGATGCTTCTTCGTTCGTTTGCTGGATGTATTTGGCTTCTTTTTTTTCATTCCTCTTCTGCTTCTTATTGTTATTATTGTTATTGTTATTGTTATTATTATTATTGATATATTTTTTGCTAACATACCGCTTTCATAGTTTCAAAATTCGTCAATATTAATCTATATCTACGTTACTTTTATCTCTATCATTGTTATTACTAGTAATGATATCGTTATCGTTATCTATTGATATTATTAGAAACCTTACTTTCACAATTATTATATTCTTTATCACTCCCATCCTTTATCCAATCAACATTTGATAATAACTTTGTTTCTGTTGCTATTATTATTTCTGTCAATGTCATCAGCTTGCTCTCATTATCATTCAGAATCATCCTAATTAACCTTCCTGATATACCTATTTTCATTACTAATTACAGCATCAAACCTGAACTATTAAACCATTGTTCACTTTATAATGATCATTAGCTTTATAATAATCATGATATTAATAATAATGATAACAATAATGATAATAATGATAATCATGATAAAGATAGTAATGAGTTCATAAATGACAAAAATAATGATTATGATAATAACAATAATAATAATAATTTTAAAAATTACAATAACAACAGTAATGATGGTGATAATAAAAATGATAATAATAATAATAATGATACTACTACTACTACTACTACTGCTAGAACTAATAGTAATAATAATAAAAATCATAATACTTCTACTAATAATGATGATAATAATAATAGCAATAGTAATCACCACAAAACGGAGAGAGAAAAACGGAAAATACGAAAAAAATAGCAAAGATTTTCATTGCATTTCATTTTTCTTTGTCTTTGCTACAATTCGTTCACTCTAGACTTGATCTTTGGAGGCGCCAATATCAAAAATTACTGAGGAAATGATAAAAAAATGACACACACACACACAAACATAAACACACACACACACACACACACACACGCACACACACATACACACACACACACACACACACACACAAACACACACACACACACACACACACACACAACTCTCCCGGTAACCTACTGATCTAACTTTATGCACTTGTCAATCATTAAACAACAGAATTACTAATTCCATTCCTTCAATGTTAAATCGCACACACAAGCACACGTGCTCATCTACAAAGAAGGAGAATGGAGAGGGAAGATAAGTGCGTGTGGGGGGGAAGGGAGGGAGAAGAATTGGGGGGGAGAGAGGGACAAGAATGGGGGGAGAGACGGGAGGAAAGTGGGGGGGAGGGAGCGGAGGAAAGTGGGAGGGAAGGGAGGAGAGGAGAGTGGGGGGGAGGGAGGGAATGAGAGTGAGGGGGAAAGGAGGAGAGGAGAATATAGGGAGAGAGAGGGGTAATTAGTGTGGGGTGAAATGGAGGGGGGGTGAATATAGGGAGAAAGGGAGGAGAGAAGAATGGGATGGAAGGGAGGGAAGAAGAGTGTAAAGGGAAAGGGAGGAGAACAGAATGTAGAGGGAAGGGAAAGGGAGAAGGCTGGCAGGGGGGGGGGGGGGGAGGAATGGGAGAAAAGTGTGGGAGGAAAAGAAGAGAAAAGTGGCGAGGGAGAAGGGAGGAAAGATGAGTAAGGAAGGGGAAAGGGAGCAGAGAGGCAAGGAGACGAAG
>NC_061842.1:17703919-17706419 GCF_019202785.1 Penaeus chinensis
GTATACAATAGGTCCCTTTTTTTCTCTTTCTGTTTTTTTTCATGTTGTTGGGGGAGGGGAGGTGAACTAGATATGTGTTGTTCATATAAATGTTTTGCTAGAAAGGCCCACAAAAAGAGAGAGGGAGAGTGGTACTCGTTTTCGCTTGCGGAGAAAGACAAAAGAACCTTCAAAGTGTTGCAATCCGCCGCGGCCGAGTTTCCGGGTCTAAATTCGCGCCAAACTATACGAAATAAAAGAGAGCACCGCGCGTAAAACGACCAGTTATTCACTCTTAAAAAAGAGGTAAATGAAAAAAAAGGAAATAAAAAAAGAAAACGAAACTCGGGAAGTGAGAAAAAAAAAAAAATTCCCGCCCTCCAAAAAAATAGTCCAGAGAAAAAGCAAAAATCAAACAAGAATTCCAGACATCTCACTGCCCTAGGAAGGCCCGGATGAGGGGGGGGGGGGGGGGCGACAGAAAACGGGAGCGTTCAAGGGGATACTCTGTCCTTTGGTCTCCGTCGCCTCTTAAGATGCTGCGAGAAACGAGATCTTAAAAGGGGGAGTGGAATTCGGCTCGCTCGGGAGCAGGACATTCTGGACCTTTTTTCAAAGTTTACTAAGGACTGATTAAGATACTCTGTAGGGCACATGAATCCTTGTAACACACACACACACACACACACACACACACACACACACACACAAACACACACACACATACACTTTTCTTTTCTCCCTCCTCCTCCTCCTCTTTTCTCTCCTCTTCCCCCTTCCCTTCTCTTTGTCTCCCCTCTCCCCCTTCCCTACAATCCCCCCCTCCCCCAATTCCCCCTCACCTCCCTCCTCCATCTCCTCCTCTTCTTCCTCATCACCCTCTTTATCATTAAGTTCTCTCCCCTTCTTCTCGACCTTCTTTCACCTCCCCCCTCCCCCCCACGGCCTCCAATCTCCAGCTGGGGAGCGACACGCAGAGGTCAACAAGCAGAGGTCAACAAGCAGAGGTCAACAAGCAGAGGTCAACAAGCAGAGGTCAACAAGCCTTATGGTCTCCTGACCCTTTCTTTCCTGGCTTTCCATTAGTCCAACTACCCCCCCACCCCTCAAAAAAAAAAAAAAATGAAATAAAATAAAATAAAATAAAATGAAAGCAAAGTGAAAGCAAAAAGATAGAAAAATAAAGCAACAAACAATAAAAAAGGGCAAAAAAAGGGAAAGATAAAAATAGAAATGGAAAAAAGGAAATAAAAAAGACAGCAAAATGTAAGCAAAGAGGAAAGATAAAAAAAAAAAGCAAAAAGGTAAAGAAAAATAAAGCAAAAAAAAAAAGAGCAACATGAATGCAAAGAAAAAACGAAGAAAAAAGAGCAAAGAGGAAACAAAAACAAAAAACAAAAATGAAAGCCCAAATAAAGCAAAAAAAAAAAAAAAAAAAAAAAGAAGAAGGGAAATGAAGGGAAAAGAAGGAAGAATGGATAAGAGGAAAACTTTAGATGGATTTTTTCCCCTTAAAGAGCCGGGATAAGATTGATGTATGTAAAATGTGTTGAGTGAAATGTGAGTGTGGGAGTGAAGTGAGTCTGGGCGTGAGAGTGTGAGTGTGAGTGTGAGATGAGTGTGGGAATGGGGTTGAGTGAACTAAAGTGGGAGTGTTGGAATGTGTATGTTTCGAAGTGTGAGCGAGTGTGTGAGTGACTTTGAATACGAGTGTGAGTTCAGCTGAGGGTGTGGAGTGTGTGTGAATGAGTGCGAGTGTGTAAGTGACGGTGGGTGCGAGTGTGAATTTAGCTGAGGGTATAGACATGTAAATGACAGAGTGCAAGTGTGTGAGAGTTTGCAAATGTGAGTTCAAGTGAGGGTGTGCAATTGCAGATGTGAGTCCAGGTATATGAGTGCGAGTGAAGAAGAAAAAGTATGAGTGGGATAGAGAGTGTAAAGCCGAGTGCGAGATTATGAAAGACTGGGGGAAGTGATTAAACGTTACTGTATATAAAGAAAGCCGGAAAGTTTTTGTTTTATGTATACGTTTAGATATGTATGAATACGTTAGCGTTTATACGTCTAAGTATGAGTCCGTATATGTTAGTATAAGTTTTTATGTATTACGAATTTTCACGCTCGTGCGTGTGTGTAAATGCGATATATATGTTCATGTATATAACGTGTATGTGTATATGCAAATATACACACATTTCATCCCACACACACATTTTATTCCAAATTTCTTTTATTCAGCGATCAATCCAAAAGAGAGAGAGAGAGAGCGAAAAAAAAAAAAACATTTTTTCGGAAACCACTCACATAATAATGACCCTACACATGCGCTGACTCATATCATTTTTTTCCATGGATCTAACAAGCAATATAGTGCATATGTAAAATCCCTTTGATCTTTTATATATTTCATGAAATATTTAACGGGTCGGAAAGCGATCACAGAGATACTGATGCCAGATGGGATTTATCGTCTTATTTACCTGCCTGGGTTCATAAAAGACAAGAATATGAAGAGAGGGAG
>NC_061842.1:17711419-17713919 GCF_019202785.1 Penaeus chinensis
ATATATATATACATATATATATATATATATATCCACTTAAAGAGATAAATTTACACACACACACACACACACACACACACACACACACACACACACACACACACACATATATATATATATATATATATATATATATATATATATATATATATAAATATATATACATATATATGTATGTAAGTATATAGTATAAAGAGGTTAATGAATTCATGATGTCCTAGATGAATTCATTGATGGCAAAAGCAATAATTAGCCCATTAATAATTGATAAATCCCCCACCCCCTCGAAAAAAGAAGAGAAAAATGCTTTACCGATAGCATGAAAAATTACACTATTATTTATGCATTAGAAAAAAAAAAGGAGAGAGGAGAAAACAAAGAAAGGCGTGAAGAAAAGATGGTATTTTTTGATCAGGTGCCTTATACATCAGATCGGATTAATGTTGGAATAAATCAATGAATAAATTAACTAAAGTGTTGATTAATGACTTTCTAATCTCTCTCTCTTCCTTCTCCCCCCAATTCTCTCGCCCCGAACCCCTTCCTCTATTGTTTTCTCTCCTCCTCATAATCAACTAAAAATGAAAATAAACATTAACAAAAGAATAATAAACAAAACACAAATAAAACAAAACTCAAAATGACATATTGCTTTCTTATCGAAAAAGCACACTACAACCCATACTCTTTTTCCGTCAATTTTCTGCCGCATCTCTGCTGCTCATTTCTTTGTATCTAATCAGCGTCCTCTTTATCCGCGCCGACTGCTGACTTGACCTCAGCCCTTGAGCGGTTTAATGGAATACAAACAGAAGTGTGAGAGAAGAACATAGGTCGACGGGATGGAATATAGATAGCGGTGGCGGTGGGGAAAAGAGGGTGAGGAGGGAGGAGGAGGAGGAGAGGGAGGAAGGAGGAGGAGGAAGGAGGGGAAGGGAGAGAGGAGGTTGGGATAAGGGGGACTGTGTGTGAGGGAGGGGAAGGTCGGAAGGAGGAGGAGGAGGAGGAGGAGGAGGAGGAGGAAGGTGGGAAGGAAGATGGGAGGATGGTAAGGAGGAGGCGAGGATGGGTGGAGGGGGAAAGTGTGTGAGGGAAGGGAGGGGGTGGGAAGTAGGAGTGGGGAAGAGTGGAAGAGGGAAGAGAAGGGGAAAAGAATGTTGGGGTGAGAAAGAAGGATTGGAAAGACGGAGGGAAGAGGTGCAGAAGAGGGAGAGAGAGAAGGAGGAGACAGAGAAAGGAAGGAGCATAAGAAGAGGAAGGAAAAGAGTGAGGAGAGAGATAAGGAGGAAGATAGAGGGCCGAGAGGAAGATAAAGGGGGAGAGAGAGGAGGAGGGAAGAGGGGTGAAAAGAAGGAAGGAAGGGAGGAGGGAAGGGAGGGAGGAGGGAAGGGAGGGAGGAGGGAAGGGAGGGAGGAGGGAAGGAGGGAGGAGGGAGGGGAGGGAGGAGGGAACGGAGGGAGGAGGGAAGGGAGGGAGGAGGGAAGGGAGGGAGGAGGGAAGGGAGGGAGGAGGGAACGGATGGAGTAGGGAAGGGAGCGAGGAGGGAAGGGAGGGAGGAGGGAAGGGAGGGAGGAGGGAAGGGAGGGAGGAGGGAAGGGAGGGAGGAGGGAACGGATGGAGTAGGGAAGGGAGAGAGGAGGGAAGGGAGGGAGGAGGGAAGGGAGGGAGGAGGGAAGGGAGGGAGCAGGAATCCTTCAAGTGACACATCGAAGGACATCATTTACGGGACAGGAGATTCGTGTCTTTGTCTTGGTCAGCAGTTCCTTAAGGAGGACATGAAGATGAAGAAGAAGAAAAAGAAGAAGGGGGAAGGGGAGGGTAGGGAGAAGAGGAAGAAAAAGAAGAAGGAGGAGAATAAAAAGAAGAAGAAGAAGAAACAGGGAGGAGAAGAAAAAGAAGAAGAAGAAGAAGAAGAAGAAGAAGAAGAAGAAGAAGAGAGAAAGAGAGAAAGAGAGAGAGAGAGAGAGATAGAGAGAGAGTGAGTGAAAGAGAGAGCGAAAGGGGATATGAATAAGGGATAACGAGAAAGAGCTAAAGAGGATATGAACGAGGAAGAGAGAGAAATAAATATTTAATGATTGAATGAGACAGAGACAGGGAGTTAGGGAGAGAGTGAGAGAGAGAGAGAGAAGTGAATAGATAAACATTTAGACAGATAGGTAGATATATAGATAAATAGATAGACAAACAGATATTTAGACAGATAAAAAGACAGACAAATAGACGAATAGATAGATAAAGGGAAAGACTGAGATTGTAAGCGGAAGTGAGTATTGACAGTAGTAGACTGATAGTAAGATAGATAGTTAGATAGAGAAAGAGAAAGAGGGAGCGAGAGAGAGAGAGAGATAAAGGGGGGGGGGGGGATTCGGAAAGACAAATGAAAAGCCAAAAACGGAAAAAGAAAATCCCCAAGAATTTCCTTCTCCTTTTTATTCCTCTTACATTGCTAATCCTATAAGCTTCCTATCTTTCATTTCCCCCTCTATTTTCCCTCCTT
>NC_061842.1:17723919-17726419 GCF_019202785.1 Penaeus chinensis
CTTTCATGTGTTCCTGGATGGGTGTTCATCGACTCTATTCTTATAATTGATACTAAACGTTTCTTAAGTATTATCACTGTTACTGGACAATTTCTCTCGCCCTTTTGTCTCGGTCAATCAATCAACAGATGATCTCAGATCTCCACTGATATAGCGTCTATCCTTTATTCCTATTCGTCACAATCTTACTTGAGTATTTTTCAGCCGCAGTAATGATAATAAATGATGATATCTATGATGACATGAATTATATCAAAAGTAAATAATTAGACATATATGTTGATAATGATGGAGATAACAGCTATAATAAGAATAATGATAATGATGATATTACTATCCATGATAATAACAAGAATAATGATAATGAAAAGACAACAGTAAATAAAAAACGAAGCAGAGAATTCTAACGATGATGGAAAAGGAGAAAACTGCAAAAAAAAAAAAAAAAAAAGATCTGTCGTGTTCTTACCTGCTGTTTATTGTCCTTGGAGAACGGCAACATAGTCGACACATGGAACATAATTTCGTGCCCCTCATAGATCGTGTAGACGGAGTGTCGACCCGTCATGTCACCTGAGAAGGAAGAAAAACATGTGTCAGAAACGTATTGTTTGGGTAAGAGGAGGGAGGGAGAGTAGGGGAGGGAGGGAGGGGGGGAGGTAGAGGTGAGAGGGAGGATGTAGGAGGGAAGGGGGAGGAAGGTAGAAGGGCGAGGTATGGAGAGGGAGGGGGTATGAGGGAAAGAGGGAAGTCGGAAAGAAGGAGGTATGGAGGGGGAAGGGGAGGTGAGAGGAAGGGAGGGTAGGAGGTAGGAGGAGAGATCAGCTTGGGAGATAATAGAGGGATTAAGAAAGAGGAAGGTGGGTGAAGGAGTAGGAGGGAAAAACGTGAGGAAGAGTAAAAAGATAGGAAAGATTTAAAGTAAAGATATACATAGAGAGGCATAAACAAATGGAATAATAAAGTGAAAAGACAGATGGAGGAAAAGAGGGTGAAAAAAAATAAAAATAAATACGCATTACTCATCAAGGAAGCACATACAGCATAACATAAAAACTCTGGCTGTAAAAAAGGCAGAGAGAGAGTGAGTCAGAGAGAGAGAGAGAGAGAGAGAGAGAGAAGAGAGAGAGAGAGAGAGAGAAAGAGAGAGGGAAAAAAAAGAGAGAGAGGGGGGGGGGGAGGGAGGGGCAGACAGACAGACAGACAGAGGGACAAAAAAGCAAGAAGGGTGGAGGATGAAACGAATAAAATCTCACATACAATCAATTCCACTCATCATTGACCTGATCTTCGAAGCAGTTTATCTGACCCGAAAGAAAAGAGAAGAAACGAAAAGAAAAGAAAAAAAAAAAACGATTTATTGGATTCCCAAAACGTAGAATTTCGTTTGATTGCCAGAGTCAAAGTAATTGTCAATAGCAAGTGCGGGTGAGTGAATGCCTGGCCGGCCGCTCGCTCTCATACGGGACATGTATCTCTGGCACATTTTGTGAACATTTACGTCACGTTTCGAGAGAGATTGGTGGGAACCTTTTTAACAGCTGGAGAAATGAGGAGAAAAAGGGGGGGGGGGGAGGTTGGCATCGTTAATATATCGTTGCGGGTTTAATGGCTTTCATTTATTTATCTATTTATTTGTTTTTTTCAGAAATTATTTCTATTTTTTTTTCAGTTTGTTTGTTTGTCCCATAATTTTATTGCAAATTGTTGGGAACATAGATAAATCAGTATATTAGATGGGGAGTATGCCTAGGCTGATATACAGACAAGTATAAATGGGAACAAGAGAATGAATCTTGACGAAGAGATAAAGTTAAGACATAAGCTTTTAAGAGGAAGAAGAAGAAGAAAAAGAAGAAGAAGAAAACAAAACTAAAATCCAAACATAATCAATAAAACAAGACCCAAACATCTCCCCCCCTCCTTCTCCCCCCCCTTAAAAAAGAAAGACAAATAGAAAAACAACAACAAAAAAAAAACATAAAAATAAATCTCAAAAAAAGGGACAAGAAAAGAAACCCAACCATTCCTCTGACACAGACAGAACTTAGCAGACAAGGCAAGGCGTCGGCGAAACATTTCTCGAAGTATTTGCCGAAGCCGTTGCAAAGAGGGAAGAGCGTTTCTGTTTGGTGTTCGCTGGCCTGGGAGACACGAGCGGGGGGGTGAGGGGGTGAGGGGGAGGAAAGGGGGGGGAGGGATGAAGCGGGGAGGAGGGGGTGAGGGGGAAAGAGGGGTGAAGAGGAGGAGGAGGGGGGAGAGATGAAGCGGGAGGAGGGGTTGAGGGGGAAAGAGGGGTGAAGAGGAGGAGGAGGGGGGAGAGATGAAGCGGGGAGGAGGGGGGTGAGGGGGAAAGAGTGATGAAGAGGAGGAAAGGGGGGGAGGGGGGAGAGATGAAGCGGGAGGATGAAGCGGGGAGGAGGGGGTGAAATGTAGGCTAAGATAGGGTGGATGTGGGAGGTTCGAAGCAGGATAAAATGGGGAGCTGGGAAGTAAGAAA
>NC_061842.1:17731419-17743919 GCF_019202785.1 Penaeus chinensis
AGAGAGAGAGAGAGAGAGAGAGAGAGAGAGAAGAGAGAGAGAGAGAGAGAGAGAGAGAGAGAGAGAGAGAGAGAGAGAGAGAGAGAGAGAGAGAGAGAGAGAGAGAGAGATGGGAACAGGGAGGAGGGTGGCAGAGAGAGGAAGGGGGGGGAGGAAGGGGCCGGAAGAGGAGAGGGGGGGGGGGGACCAGTTTGGGGAAAGGGATTTCCGGCTGGAGGATGAAATTGTGAGATCTGTCTGTGCCGACGTGAAATGCATCCCGACATTCGGATTCGAGCAGTTAATAATCTCTATTTACGAAGATGAACAAGGTCATAATATTCTAGTCTCTGCCTCACCGATGTAAGCACATGAGCGCATGCATACAGCAGCAGTCATGTGTTTGTTTGCATGTTTGTGTTGATGATTATGTGTATGTAAGATAATGTGAGCGTGAGTGTGAGTGTGTGTGCGTATGTCTGTGTGTGTGTTTATTTGTGTATTTGTGTAGATGTTTGTTTGTGTATTTATGTTTTTGTGCGTATGGACATGTATAAGCATGGGTGTATAACACTTTCTATATATATGTATGTCATTGTGGATGTTTATCCCTGTCTATATCTATTGACAACGCACGTGCATACATGTATTTCATTTCTGATGTGCTGAGCAGTCATTATGGTTAATTCCAGTAAACCCTACTCTATGATATTCGTACGAAGAGGAAAACAAACCGAACGGCATTCTGACAGTGAAAAAGAAATCCGGACAGCTTAAATTCTGGACGAATATTGCCTAGGTATCCCGTAAATTAATCCAAACTAAAACCGTTGTTGTACGAGTTATATGCTAAACTATGCGCAGTCAGAAAATCAAACATTTAATTACATCTTTATAGCCGTATTTAAGCAGCTCACAAACTTCTTAATGCAGTTTGAACAAACATGGCAAATCAAACAGATATTTTTTATCATGAGTCAATAGGGGGAGGGATGGGGGGCTGGGAAGCTGAAAAAAATCAGTCAAAGAAAGAAAGCAAATTGAAAAACAAGGTGCTCGTACGGCCTTTAGAATCAAATATTTTTTTCTGGGGCAATTTGAGATATGAATGGTTTCGAAATGCACGTTGAGGCATTTGCTATCACTTTTTTTTCCCCTTTTCAATCAATGTTACGAATTCAAGGAAATGCAGAGACACTTCTTTTACGGGGGGTCGGGGGTCGGGCAGAAAAAATCACGATTGCGAAAGAAAACAAAAATATATTTGCTGTAGGAGAGACTTTATGCGTAGCTTAAGCCTGAATGTTCGTTTACAGGCTATAAAGCTTTGCACTTACTGAGAAGAAATTTTTAAAATGTCGTTTAATTATTTGCTAGTTTCGGACTATTACTTCACCTTTATTCTATATTTGCATCATAATACGGTTTATTGCTGGAATTATCAAGTGGCGAATTTCCTTTTCTTTCTGTATCATAGCTAAGTATTTGCTACTTGTTCATTCTAGACACCTTTTTGAACTGTCACTATCTTATTGAGGGCAATATGATAAATCTTCACTTTGAAAGATTATGTGTACAGTTTATATTCAAGTTTGACGAATATTCTCTCCTCTTTTATGGTGCTGGCGTGATCTGATGCTTAAACATACTCAAGCTTATGCAAATTCTTTACATTTTTCGCAAGTTCGGGCATACGTTGGCGATTCTACATAGTGAAACGCGGAGTATTGTTCCCTTAGGCTTTACGCTTTGCCGTGACCGTACATAGTAAAACCAGATGTGTTGGACCCGCAGACTTTTGCATTTCCCTCCCGCTTGTAAAACTAACAAATAAATCTATCTCTTCATCTGTCCATCTATCCATCTTTCGATCCGTATATCTATCTACCTGTATGATTATCCTATTTGTTACATCATAAGTAGTCATGCACATCACAGGACCATTATTACATTCTTATCTACGGAATTTGCATGCAAACCATATTTCTGAGTTCTGAAAACTCGAGTCACTCTTCCCGTCTCCTTGGTAGGAAATGACAAAAAAAAAAAAAAAAAAATGCAGATTCTTCCCTTTTCGTTGTTAGAAAAGATGTTTAATGTCATAAAGACAACTATATAACAAATCCATTACGACAGTGTTAATTATGAAATTTTTCTATTCCCTTGTTTTTTGTTCCATTCCTTCTAATTATTTTTATCCCTTTTAATTTTTTTTTCTTCTTTCTCTTTATCTTTCACTTCTTTTCCTCCTTCCTTTCCCTTTATCTTTTATACTGATCAAATCTCATCTCCTTTCTCTTCAACAGTTCTATGACTACCATCATCATTTCCTTTCCTCTTTCCTTTCACCTTTCCCTGTTTGGTCAATCGACTTATTATCATCATCTTTATCACACTGATAATTAGGATCATCGTCATTATTATCATCATCATAATTATCACCATTATCATGAACTTAAGGATTATTAATATTTTCCTCAGTATTTACGTCCATCTTGTGTTTTTCCTCCTTCACATTCTCTTTTTTTCCCCTCACTCTCCTAATCATCATCTCCCTAATTCCTTAATTTCCTCCTCCTCTTCTCATCTCTCCTTATCCTTTCATTATCCTTTCTCTCCTCCTATCTTTTCTTCCTTCTCCCTTCACCATCATAACCATTAATACCATCATCGTCCCTATCATCCTCTTTCCTTCTAGTCCTCATCTTTTCTAAAATTCTCCTTCTTCCCTACTTTCCACCTTCCCTTTCCTCATCGCTTTTTCCTCCTCTTCCTCTTCTCCCTCTCCTCTATCGTCTCTTCCACTATCCTTCTTCATTTTCAAATTCCACCTTCTCTTTCCCTTTGCCTTTCCCCCAATCTTCCTTCTCCTCTCCCTCCTCCCGTTACGATTGCCCTTCCCTTCCTCCTTCTGATTCCCCTCCTTCTTCTCCACTTGTTTTCCTCCTACTCTCTCCTCATCCAGTATGCCTTCCTTTCCCCCTTCTCCTCTTCCTTCTCCACACTCCGCTCAACCTTCCTCCTTTCTTCTCCTCCTCTTTTCCCCATCCAGTTTTCCTCGTCCTTCCTTTCCTTCTCCTCCTCCTCTTCCTACTCCGCATACTTTCTTCCCCACTTTTCTACCTCCTCCTCTCCTCCTGATCTTCCTCGTCCTTTGCTCTCCTCCTTCCCCTCTTCCTCCCTCGCATTCCGCTCCTTCTTCCCTGCTCGTCCTCCTTCTCTCTCATCTCTCATCCACAAGAGCCGAGACTGCGCGAATCTAGGCCTGAGAAAAGTGTTGTCCCAGCAAATAATCTGCCCATGAATTCCTTTAATATTTGTCCATCCAGTCAGTCCTGCCTCTCGTAGTTCAGGAAGTCTTGGATTAAATTTGGGCGGGTGGGGGAGGGGAGGGGATGGGAGGGGGTGGGAGAGGGTGGTAGGGGATGAGAGGGGACAGGAGGGGATGGGAGGGGATGGGTAGGAATGGGGTGGGGCGGGTCGATGGAGTTAGAATGGGGAGAGAAGGGGATGGGCTGGAGATGGGAGAGGGAGAATTGGAGGAGGTGGGTGGAGAGTGAAAGGTGGGAGAAGGGAAGAGGAGAAGGGAGTGGGGAAGGTGCGAAGAGGGCGAAAGAGTCGTTTAGAAGGCAAGGGAATAGAAGACAGGGAAGGGGGGGGGGGGGCGAATGTAAGATGGGGAGGGACTGAAGAAGGAGGGTAGGGATGAAACGAAAGAAAGGAATAGAGAGAGGAGTGTCAGGAGAAGAGTGTAGGACAGGAGCCGTAAAAGAGGGGCGGAGAGCCTTTTGGAAAGAAGGGAGAAGAGGGCGGAGAGATGACTGTAGAGTTATGAAAATAAATATTACATTAGATATGCATTCGTGTATATAAATGCATGATGATAATTCGGGAAATAATTTAAGAAATAATTCGGAAAATAAATAATTCGGGAAAGAATATCATTGCAATGAGGATGATTTATAATGAAAGGACAAGCTAAAAGAATAATAGTGGTAACAATACAAAAAACAAACAAACAAGCAAGTTATATAACATTGACGATAATGTTAAGTATCAGTCTTGTAATAACAATGATATTTGATTTAAATATTAGTGCTGTTGAATAATCGATAATGGTATAATGATAATGGTATTGAGAATAATATCAATAATGATGTTGGATGAGACTGACAAAGAATAGAATATTAATAAATCCATCTTTGTTCCTTCTTCAGTCCTCCATCATCTCCTCCTCGTTCACCTTCTCCCCTTCCCCCTCAACCCCCCTTGATTCCACGCCCACCACTTCTCTTTCCCTTCTCTCGTTCCATGTTTACCTCCTCCCTCGTCTCCACCTCTCTCTCCTATATGCCTTGATTTTCCCTCTCCCCATCATTATTCGCCTGCCCTTCTCTCCCCTCTTCATTCACTTCCCTAGTCAATCCTTCACCTCTCCTCGTATACCGCCTCCCCTTTCCACTTTCACCTCCACTGCCTCCACCCCTCTACTTCCACCTCCTTGTTTAACTCAATCCCTAACAACTTCATTATTTCCCTTCGCCCCTCACCTCTCCTCATTCACCCTTCCCTACTCCTCATCTACTTCTGCCCTTCACCCTCTTTTCCTTAATATTCCACCTCCCCCACTTCCCTCATCCACCCCCGCCTTCACTTTATCCATTCTTCATCCACTTCTACCCCCACCTGTATCCCCTCTCCTATTCCCTTCAACCTCCCCCATTTTCCTCACCATCCCCGCCCCTCACCCCCTCTCTATTTCCACTCCATCCCTCCCACTTCCTTCTCTCCCTCACCCACCCCGCCCCTCACCCCCTCTTCATTTCCCATTCCTCCCTCCCTCCTCCGCCCCGCTCCCCCGCCCTCCTCACTCACCTGCCCGCGCGGCGTCTCCCTCGCGGGCCAACTCAGCCGAGGGTTAAAGCCAGCACAATAATGCGCTTCGCCGAGACCATCCGAGACGCGGTTAGCGAAGCTCGGCGGGCGTTCTCGTAAGAAGGTGGTCTCCGTTTGTCGGGGGGGCGGGCAGGGGAATGAGGTAGGTGAGGTTTGGTCGGTGAGTCGGGTAGAGGAATGAGGTAAGTGAGCTTTGGGGGATGAATCGCGAAGATAAATCTAGTAGGTGAATTAGGTTAGTAAGTTTGGGAGGTGAGTCGAGTAGGGGAATTCTGTAGATGAACTCGGCTGAGGTAAATATTGTAGGTGAGATAGATAGATAGATAAGGTGGATGGGTGTGTTTGGTAGGTGAAATTTAGAAAGGGAAAGGTCTTATTGAGTTGCTGTGGAGACTTTTCAATGATGATAAAGATGATAACAACAGCGGCGACAATAAAGCAACAACGGTAACAACAAAAATAATAAGCAAATGTCTAAACCTGAAAGGAGAGAAGAAGATGAGAGATAGATAGATAGATAGATAGATAGATAGATAGAGAGAGAGAGAGATGGAGTGATAGAGTGAGATAGAGAGAATTGGAGAGAAAGGGGGAACTGGAGAGGAAGAGAGATAGAGAGAGAGAGAGAGAGAGAGAGAGAGAGAGAGAGAGAGAGAGAGAGAGAGAGAGAGAGAGAGAGAGAGAGAGAGAGAGAGAGAGAGACAGAGAGAGAGAGAGACAGACAGAGGCAGAGACAGGGACAGAGAGAAAACGAGACAGAGAATCATAAACATGAACGACTCGAATTTTCTTTCCCTGTTCTATGGAGCGTGATGGAATGACGAGGCAACTTAATGAGAACTAAACAAACAAGATAACGACTTTTATATCACTTATTTCATTCGTAATTCCCTTTCTAAGATTACGACGGACGTGATGTTGAGATGAGCCAGAATCATGATGGCGATAAGAATGGTTAAGATGATGATGTTATTTTTATGAGCGGGAAGATGACAATAATAGTGATGGTAATTACAATGGCATTGATAATAACAACGATAATGGTTCTTACAAAAAATGATGAATATAACAGCAACGCAGATTATCATGACAGCGAAAATAGGAATAATAATAATGTCAATAATAATAATCATAATGATTATGCTAGTAATGACAATGATATTGATAGAATGATGATAATATCAACAACGGCAACATTGATAATAATTATAATAATTGTAATAATAATGAAAATAATGATAATAATCATTATAATAATAGTAATAATAATTATAATAGTAATGATAATAATAATAATAGTAATAACAATAATATTACCAATAACAATGAGAACTACGATGATGATAATGATAATGGCGATGATGGTAATATTGCAAATAGTAGAAAAAAAACAAACACATTGAAGTGCAATCGATCCTTCAGTGTCTTCTTACACTTTAATCCGTCTCTCCATTTCCCCTTTCCCTTGCCTTGCCCTTCCTCTCTTTTTTTTCTCTCCCTCTCCCTTTCCTTTCGCCTTCCTCCCATCTCTCTCTCTCTCTCTCTCTCCATCACTCCGGACAGTTACCTTCCATTTTTTCATCCTTTACCTATCTCTAATCCCCTACCCCCCGCGAGCTCACTTACCCAAGGTTAATATGATTTAAATCCTATTACCATCGCTAATTCACCTCAAAGTTACTCATTCCCGCGCGACAAACGGGGTAGGGGGAGGGTGGGGGGGGGGGGAGGCTGTGAATGAGGTGGGGGTGGGGTGATAACATGAGGATGACGTGAAGGGAAGGGGGGGGGGGGGAGCTGGAGGTTGATATATAAGATAAGCAGAAAGTAAAAAGTAGAGAGAGAGAGGGGAGAGATAGATAGAGAGATAGAGAGATAGAGATAGAGATAGATAGATAGATAGATAGATAGAGAGAGAAGAGATAGATAGATAGATAGAGATAGAGATAGATAGATAGATAGACAGAGAGATAGAGATAGATAGATAAATAGATAGATAGATTGAGAGCGGGAAAGATAAAGTGATTTAGACATACATATTTAATTAGCAAGTTAGCAAGAGAATGATGTACTCTGCTGGACTGGTAAATAAACTGACAAAGAAATTGCCACATGATAAAACAACAACATAACAACGCTCAAACTAATTACTCCAAAAGAGAGCAAAATCCCCCGATCTTTAAGGAGTTGCACATCACGACATGACAAGACCCCTGAAGTCCTAACGATCCCTGGCAGCCGAACAAGCAACGGCTCCGGGCAATCATGAATGATAATGAAAGATGTAGAATAAACAAAGTGTCTTGAAACACAAAGGAGAGACTAGTCAGCAAACTCTGCCATGGGGGAGTGTTTATGCAGACGTGACAGAGTCTGGAAAGTGTTGACCAAGATCGCCTCAGGGGTGTGTGTGAGGAACTACATTGTATCTACAGTCAGGGAAGGAACATGTTTATATGCTTGGAAGGTTAACTCTAGTTTCCTTTGAGTTGCTTCGTTTTTCTTGGGTGAGCCCGGGGTTAGGTACTGGTGGTGATTTTGGATTCATTCATGTGTCTGGTTGTTCTTCTGATTTCAATTCGTGGGGTCATGGGTTCTGGAGGAAGATTGTTAAGGTTCAGGAGGAGACGTGTTTACCGTTACATGTAAACACAAGGGAATTATATATAGTTGAATAAGTACATATCACTTCAAGACAATTTGCACACATATTCTGACACATACACACCCAGGCACAAACATAAATACCTACACACACACACATATACATCTACACACATAAACCCAAACCCACACACACACACACACACACAAACACACACAAAAAACACACACACACACACATATATATATCCATACACCGAAGGGCAATACCATGACTCTAACGTTACAGTATTGGCCATGTATCTACCAATGATAACAACTCAGCCTCCTGCACAGCAACGGACATAAATCCGACCGCAATGTGTCTTGTCAGAGCAGATTGTTGTCAGAACTACAGAGATTACTCGGTGTCCTTTCTCAACCGGTCAGCCCTGGAATTCAGCCGTGTTCAGATTTCTTTCAAAGGATATGATGTCACGCGTCGTATTATTGCTTCGGTTCTGTGTAAGATATTTAGATTCTGTGATGATATTCTGAAGCTGAAAACACATAATAGCCAAAATAAACCGACACGAGACACAATAGACCCTTCCACACGTATGCATAGATATTCAACATTTGTCAGCAGTGCCATGCAAAGAGGAAAGATATACACGAAAACTATCAATATACAAACTTTTCTTCTATCAAAAATTCTTTCTCTCTTTCCACTCACACTCATCCCATTCCATCTTCCTCCCCATCGTTATATTATTCTCTCTTTCTCAATAGCCTGTATATATTCATTACTGGCAATACTTTATTCTAGCTCCGCCTCTCTCTCTTTCTTTCTCTCACTCTGTTTCCCTATCTCTGTCTCGCTATCTATCGAGTCATCTGCCCACCCCAGTCTGTCTCTCTCTCTCCCTATCTCTATTTTGCTATATATCGATCTTCTCCCACGTTCCCTCCCCCCTCTCTCTCCTTTCTCTCTCTCGCTATTGCTCTCTCCCTCTCCCCCATCTCTCACGGCTTCACTCTCTCACTGCCTCTCTCTATATCCATCTCTCTTTCCCACCCCTCTCCCTGTCTGACAAGGCGGATGCCGAGAAGTGATTTGCAGTGCCACGCCACTCCCTCTGCATGGCACTCCTTCTCCAGATCCATGCCTGCTTTGTCAGAATTATGAGTGCTATCATTTATGTCCTTCGGGTCATGGGTTTTTTTTTCCCATCGGGGTTTGTGGTGATATGATGATTGACTTCATGGTGATAGATTCGATAATCATGATGATTCAACAGCAAAAATAATGTTTATAAGCAATAATGATAAGTGTGGTTAATACAATAACAACATGATTTCCATCCTCATCATCATTCTCATCACAAACATCATCCTGTCGAGCATCTGAGATTTCAGACTAATATCAACAAGCATTTTCACCCCCGGATGCTCCATTACGGTAATAACCACGGTGATATCCGCTAGCTGAGACCAGAGCGAGAGATGGACTAATTCTAAGTAACTTTTCCACTCCCTCATTTTTTTCTCTAGTGTTACAAAAAACGGTTTAGGGTGCGGATGAAACCCTAGCCTCAGGGTGAGAGGCTTCCGGGAAGGGTCAGGCTGGCCCTCGGAATGGATGCTATGTCAAAGGAGATATACTGAGTGAGAAAGGGAAGGAAAAAGAGAGAGAGGGATGGAGGGATAGAGAGAGAGAGAGAGAGAGAGAGAGAGAGAGTGAGTGAGTGTGAGAGAGAGAGAGAGAGAGAGAGAGAGAGAGAGAGAGAGAGAGAGAGAGAGAGAGAGAGAGATCTTCAATTCTCTGGAATTATGAACTATCAAAAATTCTTGGTTATCACTAAAAAAGTCCCTATAAACATACCACCAACCATTAGGCCAGGCAACAAACAGACCCTATAACGGAATAATTCGTTTAAACAAGCCTTTCTTCGGACTACATGACACCACTGCGGAAGAGCCTTAAGATGAATCACATCAAATTTGCATTTCCCATCTTATTCTCCTGGGAGGGAGGCTGCAACGTCAGCATCAACGTCTACCAATACATCAAGTTAAGTCCCAAATAAAACGGTAAAAACGTGAGAGGAGAGAAACCATAAGAGAGCGAGACACACAGAGAGAGAAAAAAAAGTAAAAAGAAAAAGAAAAGAGAAAAAAAAAAAATCAATGTCACTTCGCTCGCTCCCTCTACTCACGATGTATGACGTCGCTTAAGAAATTTTCTCTCAAGGTTATTTGTCTTTGGAAAACTCGGTTTCCCTTGAGGAGTGGAATGAGATGTGATCGAACTTCTCGACGCTCGCGGTATCATGACTGAGGTTATTTATTACGCGTTTTGTTGACATGTGTATTCCAGAACTAAAATTTGATGCACTACATTTTTTTTTTAAAGGAGATATTTTTTTTTAAAGAATATACCATGCGCTTTTGTAGATAAACAAATATCAACGAGAAGGATGATCTTTTATAAAAAAAAAAAAAAAAAAAAAAAATCTGTTCCCTCTCGCATTGGCATCGTAAGACCTGGCAGTGGCACGATTAGAAACAGGAACAGAGACGCAATATACTGTAATTACACAACTACTTGAGCTGGACTCGACCCTCGGTCTAACATCCGTGATCATAAACTCTAGGGAGCAAGAAGGAAGGAGAAGGGGGAGGAGGAGGAGGAGGAGGAGGAGGAAGAGGAGACAAGGAGAAGGGGGAGGAGGAGAAGGTTAGGAAGTGCCGGGGTGTATTGGGATGAGCGAGGAAGGAAGAGAAGGATGAGCAAGCGAGAACGGATAATAGGAAATGCGAAAGGGGAGGAATAGAGAAGAAGGGAATAGGGAAGGTAAAGTGAGAGAAGAGAAAAAAGGGGGTAAGGACAGGGGAAATGGAAGAGGAGGAGAAGAGCAGGAAAGAAGAGGAGGGAGGAAGGACAGAGAGAAGAGGAGAACAAGGGAGGGGGGAGTGAAATGAAGAAGAGGGGGAGAGGGAAGAAAGGAAGGACGAAGAAGAAGAAGCATAAGAAAGAAAACGAGGAAGGTAGAAACGAAAAACCTAGAAGAGAAAAAGAAAAAAAGAGATAAAAGATTGAGGAGAGAGAAGAGGAGAAATATAGGGAACCATAAAAGGGGGGAAACGTATGATGAAGTAAAAAAGAAAACTTAGAAAGAATGTAAGAGGTGAGGGAAGAGGGGGGTGGAAGTAGAAAAAAATATCTCAGAAAAATAGGAAAAAAGGAAGGTCACAGGAGAGGGAGAGAACGAGTAGCAATAGCTGTAAGAGGCTATAATAAATTGGAATTAAGTATAATCAAAAAAGAATGTCTCCCTCTCCCTCCTTCTCTCTCTCTCTCTCTCTCTCTCTCTCTCTCTCTCTCTCTCTCTCTCTCTCTCTCTCTCTTTCTCCTCTCTCTATCTCTCTCTACCTCTCTCTTTTGTCTCTTTCTCTTCTGTTTTATCTCATTCGCATCATCCCTCCCACCCATCCTCTCACACACACACAAACAAAAACAAACATACGCTAATAATTCTTAACTCACGCATTTCATCAATACGTTCTTCCACATTTATTCGTATGCCTAAACTAATATAACGGAGGCCAAAAATTATTCTCCCATCGTAAAGTACGATCAGACACAAGGCCAGTTCATTGGTATGCAACGTGATTTCCTTTTTCATTCAATTTATTATGAAGGAAGTCCTTTGCAGTTCTAAATAAAACGGTGTGAAGATGATAGTAATGGTGATGACGAATATGATGAGGAGGATAATAAGATGATAATTATAGTAATAATTTTAGTGATGAGGATCATTATGGTTAATCATTAATTATTGCCATGATTATGATACCGATTAGATCCAATCCAATAACATGTCCAATAGCCAATAACATTATGATAATAATGATGCCATTACTAATTTTATTCATTATAATAACAATAATAATAATAATAATAATAATAATAATAATAATAATAATAATAATAATAATAATAACTATAATAACAATAATGATAATGATAATAATAATGATAATAATAATAATAATAACAATAATAATAATGATTGTAATAATAATAGTAATAATAATAGTAATAATAATAGTAATAGTAATGATAATAGTAATAACAATAATAATAATAATAATAATAATAAAAATAATGATAATAATAAGGATAATCATAATCAATATTACTATTATGATTATAACTACTGTAACTATCATTGCTATAATTATAACAGTAAAAGTAACTACTATGATAACAATGACACTATGAATGTAATGATAATTCGGATAATTATAAAAGTGTCAATGATAATAATGATAATTGTAATAAATAAATAAATAACAATAGTGATAAAAGTAATAATCTTGATAATGATATTAATAACAGTAGTGATGATAATGATGATAACAATACTAGTAGTAGTAGTAGTAATAATAATGATAATAATAATAATAATAATAATTATAATAATAATAACAATAATAGTAATAATAGTAATAAGTATGAAAATGATGATATTACAATAACAATAATGATATTAACAATAATGATAATAATAATAAATATGATAACAATAATAACACAACATCTGTAATAATAATGATAATAATAATTAAATCAATGATAATAATGATGATGATGATGATGATGATGATGATGATGATGATGATGATGATGATGATGATGATGATGATGATGATGATGATGATAATAATAATATTAAAAATAATAATGATAATATCAATAATGATGATGATGATAGTAATGATAATAATAATGATAAAAATAATGATAAAAATAATAATAACAGAAATAAAAATAGTGATAATGATAACAAGAACAATGGTAGTCATAATGATAATTGTAATAACAATATTAAGAAAATAACGCTAAACAACTATAATAATAATAATAATAATAATAATAATAATAATAATAATAATAATAATGATAATACTACTACTACTACTAATAATAATGAAAATAATGATAATAATAATAACAGTAATAATGATAATGACTG
>NC_061842.1:17758919-17761419 GCF_019202785.1 Penaeus chinensis
CTGATGATTTATTGGCTCTATTTTGTTGTTGCTTTAATCACACACACACACACACACACAGAGGCATGTATATATGTTTATTCATATTCTTATGTATTTATGTTTGTCTGTATACGCAAATGTGTAGTGCATCGACGTGTGTGTTGGTGGGTCTGCAAATATATGATATCTGCTTCCCCATGACTGAGAACAAACATTCATTGAATCAAGTGTCAGGAAGCGGGATCCGACAGGGAGCCCATTCGAGAGAGAGAGCCGGGGAATCAACGCAAAAGATAGAATGATAGATGGATCCCTGATTGATGGTTACGTAAAGAGACATATACAAACAGGCAGATTTGCGAACAGACAGATAGATGAATGAATAAATGACCACCCACACACACACACAACCGCGCACACACACACACACAGACACCCTCATATATATATATATATATATATATATATATATATATATATATATATACATATATATATATGTATATATATATATATATATATATATATATATATATATGTATATATATATATATATATATATATATATATATATATATATATTATATAAATATATATATATATATATATATATATATATATATATATATATATATATATATATATATATATATATATATATATATATATATATATATATGCGTACTCCTTATTATACATACAGAGACAATCAGACATACTAATACAATTAAACAGACCGATGACAGAGACAGTCAGACAGAGAGAGAGAGAGAGAACCAGACCCCACTCATGGTTCATGACACTTAATAAACTCATGAGGCTTTCTAAGTAGCTCATAATCCAATATTCCCGTTACGCAATATTACCCAGCATTAAGTATCTCATAAGCAAAGACTTATTAGCAGTTCAAACTCGAATCCACTTCTGCACTCCAGCGAAATCAACGAAGTCAATAGAGTCAACGAAAACAGTGCAATTCACGAAATCAACGAAGACAATGTATTTCACGAAACCAAAGAAATCAACGAAAATAGCGAAATGAACGGTAAAATTTGTGATGTAAATGAATTCAGTTATATAAATCAATAGAAGCAAATTAATTTTAAAATCTCAACAAAGTGAAAGAAATCAAGAAAATGAGCGAACAAAGCAAAGTGAGCGAAAGCATCGGATTGATACAAATATAATCAAGTCTGTTGATATAGTGAAATATGTTTACAACTAATAAAACAAATTAAGACGAATATATGTATAACTATTTTTTTTAAACAAAGGGTCAAGCAAACGTGCTGAAGCCATGTACTGCGAACAAGATACAGATTACAGATATAGTTCAAGCGAATACACACACATACACAACAACAACGAAAACACTCACAGTCACACACGCCCTTCCCCCCCGACACACGCTGCCCCCCCCCCCCTCCCCGTGCACCCAGCTCACACCCACATCCACACACTCCCTCACATTACATCCACGCCCATTTGTCACAGCTCCGCGTCGCCTGCGATAATTAAAATGAAACGCCCACGCCCATAAAAGCGGCCCAACTTCGGTGAGACTGCCAGTGCCCCGAGGCTATCCCACGCCCGTTCCCGTTTTCTTTATCGTCTCTCCGATAGCGAATAAAAGAGCGTTTTTTCTTAAATCGTTATTAATTGAGTTATTACATAAAGTTATAGCTCCGCTCAGCCCATTCTCCCCTCCATCTTCTGTCTATCTCTTTTCTTTCTCCTATCCTCTATTTTTTCTTTTTTCTTTCTTGCCTCTTCTCCTCTTTCTCACGTCTTCCCCACTAATCTATTTGCTCCACCTTTTCTATTCCTCTCCATCCTCTCCGTATTCCTCCTCTCCTCCTTCTCCACATCCCTCTCCACCTCCTCCTCCTTCCTTATTCGCATTCCATCCTACCTCCTTCTCCTCCTTCGTCACCCACTCTCTCCCCACCTCCTCGGCCTCTTTCTCCCGGCCTTTAAAGACTGCGACCATTTATTAAAGAGTAGATGGGGGAGGAGAGAGAATGAGGGTGAAGAGGGGGGGAGGGGGTAAGTAGAGTTGGCGATTTAATGGGTATTTGTGGGAAATGTTAGGCTTGGCCTCTTCTGATCCCTCTCAGGAGGAAGGGGAAAAGGAGGAGGAGGAAGGGAGGAGGAGGAGGAGGAGAAGGAGGAGGATGAAGGGAGGAGGAGGAGGAGGAGGAGAAGGAGGAGGAGGAAAAGGAGGAGGAAAAGGAAAAGGAGGAAGAAGAAGAGGAGGAAGAGGAGGAGAAAGACGAGGAGGTGGAACAAGTGTGTAGGAGGAAACAGGGGAGGAAGAGGAGAAGGACGAGAAGGAGGGGGAATAAGAGGAGGAGAAAGAGGGGGAAGTGGAAGAGTAGAGAGATGAAGAAGAGAAAGTTAATGAGTAGGAAGGGGCAGAGGGGAAAGCCCGAGGCAGATGAGTTGAAAAAGAAATGAAAGATGGCGATAATAAACAACCCAAGGGAAAAAAAAAAAAAAAAAAATAGAGAGAGAGACT
>NC_061842.1:17778919-17781419 GCF_019202785.1 Penaeus chinensis
GCTAATCCTCCCGGAGTCCTGCTGAGGGAGGAGAAGTAGGAGAGAGGGGAGAAAGAGAGAGAATGAAGAGAAAGTGAGAGAAAGAGAAGGCAAGAGACAGATAAATAGATTTTTAGCTAGCTAGCTAGAGAGAGATATATAGAGAGTGGAAAGGAAAAGGGGAAAAAGAGAGAAAGCGAATAAAACTAGATTAAAGAGAAGAAATAGAAGAAGAAGAAGAAGAAGAAGAAATTCCATCCCGGAAGTTCACTCCTCTCCCCCCCTCCCCCCCCCCCCCCCCCTCTCCGAAACAGTCACACGCACAAATCCAAAGAAAATTCCACTGCAAAGCAGAATATACGGGCGAGAATTTTAACTGCGAGAGGCGATTAACTGCGTGTGTTTTAGGCGCCGCAAATTGAATTATTATCGGTATTTGGGCGTGGGCGGGCGTGGGCGGGCGTGGGCGGTCAAGGGAGGATGGGGAGATCAGATGATGGGCGAGATACCTGTTTTCCCTCCACTTATTTATTGTCAATGTTTATCATTATTGTTGTTATCATTATTTTCATTATTATTATTATTATTATCATCATTATTGTTATTATTATTATTATTATTATTATTATTATTATTATTATTATTATCATCATCATCATCATTATCATCTTTTTCGTTATATCTTTGCGTGAGTATGTTAGTCTGTATGTTTATTATTATCATTATCATTATGTGAGGAATTTTTATGGTGATAAAATTGGAGAGACGTGTTGGTGACATTTTTTGTATTATTATCATTATATTTGATGATAATGCTGATATTGCTGTTATATCTATATATATATATATATATATATATATATAGATAGATAGATAGATATATAGATATATAGATATATATATAGATAGATAGATAGATACTCAAACACACATACTTATACACACACACACACACACACACACACACATACACATACACACACACACACACACACACACACACACACACACACACACATATGTGTACATGTGCGTATGTATGTATGTATGTATGTATGCATATGTCCGTATATATGTATACAGATCTACGCAGGAGAACATCAACAAAATCCTTATAAAAACCAACGACCGTATATCATAAAGTTTACTAATATCAGGAAGAAAAAGTTATTGGCTTTCTGGGAAATTACAGACAGTAGCGATATCAGTTTTGTAATTTTCTGAAATAGTCTATCTTCGCTGTCAGATTTTATCCTAATATATATATATATATATATATATATATATATATATATATATATATATATATATATATATATATATTCAATTGAACTGGTAGGCGAACGCTGAAGATTTAGAATTTTTACAGCTGCACGCATAAGTACACAGGCACGCTTTTTCTTTGAGATAAATAAAGAAAAAGACACGCATAAGTACACAGGCACGCTTTTCTTTGAGATAAATAAAGAAAAAGACACGTGTATGTATGTTTACATATATATATATATATATATATATATATATATATATATATATATATACATATACATACATACACACGCGCGCACACACACACACACACACACACACACACACACACACACGCGCGCATTTATATATATATATATATATATATATATATATATATATATATATATATATATATATATATATATATATAAATGCATGTAGTTATAGTATGTATGTAAGTATATATGTACATATGTTGGTATTTATGCAAGTATGAATACATATATAATGAATGTATACATACATACGTATGAGTGTATAATATTTTTCTCTCCTCCTTTAGCTGCAAGGGAGCGATTCCTTCATGGTCCAATGTTTGTGACAATTAGCATAAAAATGAAGAGGCAGACGTCTTTTAGCTGTTATTACGAGACACGAAATTCAATTCCGGAAAATCTGAAAATTTAATCTGTCGACTTTAATTAAACGTGACGGGAGGAATGAGGAGGAGGAGGAGGAGGAGGAGGAGGAGGAGGAGGAAGAACAGGAGGAGGGAGGGAGGGGGGTAAGAGTAGGAGGAGGAGGAGGAAGAAAAGGAGGAGGAAGAGGAAGAATGTTGATAATGATTATGATAAGATGGAGAGAGGAAGAGGAGGAAGATGAGGAGGAGAAGGAGGCAGAAGAGAAGGAAGAGGAGGTAAAATAATGATAAGGAGGATGAGGAGGAGAGGAGGGGGGAGAGAAGGAGAGGAGTAGGAAGAGAAGGAGAGGAGGAGGAACGATAATTATCATGATGAAGAGGAGGAGGAGAGGAAGGGGAAGAGCAGGAGAGGAAGGGGATGAGGAAGAGGAGGAGGAAGAAGAAGAAGCTGAAGAAGAGGAGGAGAAGGAAGAGGAAGGGGAGGAGGTGGAAGAGGAGGAGGAGGAAGAAAGACAAACCTGATCACTAAGAAGAGAGAAAAAAGAAGACGAAGACAACCAAAAGTGGAAAAGGGAGGAGAAAAAAAAAAACTAATGAAATACGATAATTAAGAATAGGATGAAGGAAGAA
>NC_061842.1:17786419-17791419 GCF_019202785.1 Penaeus chinensis
CGCAGCGCCCCCCGACGACATGACACGAGGAGCGCCTTCGTTGTTCACGTCGACACCGACGGCCGTCTCCCTAAGTGGTCCCAGGCCTCCATCATAAAACAGGGCCTGCCCCCACGACAAAGGAAGATGGTAGAAGCGGCATACATACACTCTACTAACAACTTCAACACGGCAACGGGGAGCCACGGACTAGCCAAGGCCGTCGCTCACCTGATCACCGACGTGACCTGACCGCCAAGTACATATATATACTTCTGCGTATCTCTTGTTCTATATGCCCTGATGAAGCAGTAAATGCGAAAAGGCCTTCGGCATATTCGGGTGTTTTCCTATACTTCCCTTCATTGTTCTACTTGCACATGCACACACACACACACACACACACACACACACACACACACACACACACATACTATATATATATATATATATATATATATATATATATACATATATATATATATATATATATATATATATATATATATAGTGCACAAAAATACACAAAAAATCTATGCATGCACACATACATACATATGTATATCCACACACACAGAAAGAAAGAGAGAGAGAGAGAGAAAGAAAGAAAGAAAGAAAAAAAGAAAGAGAGAGAGAGAGAGATGACAAAGAAAATAGCAAAATGAACAACGATTAAGATTATTTAGTCATGAATAAAGTTGAAGGGAAAGAGAGAGAGAGAGAGAAAGAAAGAGAGAGAAAGATTGGAAGAAAGAGAGAGAGAGAGAGAGAAAGAAAGAAAAACAAGCATGGATAGATTCTTGCCTAACCTCTGCCCTCCCCCTTACCCCCCTCTCAAGATCCCTACGTATACCCCCCTACCTCCTCCCCTCCCCCCCCTCCCCCCACGAGTCAACAAAACATCCATTGAACTCTAAGGAACTAGAGCGGCGGAACATATCGGCCATGTTGACGCATAAAAACTCATAAGCTCATGTTCTATGCGTTATTCGTGCGTAGTTACAATAGTCGGGCATCAGGTAAGCTTGCCGCTCCACTTTCCCCTCCCCCCCTCTACCCCCTTCCACCCACGTCCTTTCTCCCTCCCTCTCTCTACCCCCACTCCTCCCACGCCCCTGCTCCCTCTCCCTACCCCCTCCTCCCACGCCCCTGCTCTCTACCTCCCCTCCCCCTCCCCTTACTGACTATACCTTTCTCCTCCTTTCCCCTTTCCCTACTCCCTCCTCCTTTCCCCATTTCTTGTTACATTCATCTTCCTCTCCTCTCCTCCTCTTCCCTTCCCCCTTCCTTGTTCCTGCCTTCACCTCTCCCTTCTCCCTCCCTACTCCTCCTCTTCCCTCCCACCTCCCTTGTCCCTGCCTCCTTCCCTCTTCCCCCCTCCCCCCACTTCCTCTCTCCCTCCTCCTCCCATGCCCCTGCCTCCTTTCCTCCTCTCCCCTCCCCCCTCTTTCTATGCTTCTACCTCCCCCCCCCCCATCCCCCTTGCTAGTCTTTTCACTGCGATTAAAGATTTGGTTTATTTATTACGTTAGCAAATATTACATGGAAGCCTAGTATTGACTTGTTCCTTTTGTGTTCGTGTAAGAGCCTGATGTTGAGTTTTTTGGGGGAATTCGATGTTTATTTTGTTCGCCTTTTTTCTGTTATTTCTTTCATTTTCTTTCTGTTCTTCTTTCCTTCTTGGTTTCTTCTTGTCTCCTTCATATACGTTTCGTCTGCAACAGCTTTTTATTTATTTGTATATATATATATATATATATATATATATATATATATATATATATATATATATATATATATATATTATTATTATTATTATTATTATTATTATTTTGTATTTGGTTTAAAAAAAAAAGTACATTTGATTGTGATTTATTTTTTTTCTTGGTTCTTTTTTTCTTCTTGGTTTCTCTTTGTCTCCTTCATATACGTTTCGTCTGCAATATTTATTCAATTATTTATTTATTCATTTTATTTGTATTTGGTTTCAAAGAAAAAATACATTTGATTGTGATATTTGTCTATATGTCTGTCTCTCTTAGTCTGGCTTTCTCCCTTTCTCTATCACCGCACTCCCTTTTCCCGCACTTTTCTCTCTCTATCTTCTTCATATCCCTTTTTTCTCTTATTTTCCCTTACCTTAGCCCCTGTCGCTTCTCCCTTCCTTCTCCTTTCTCCTCCCTTTCTTTCACTTACCCTCCCCTCTCCATTCCCTAGTCTTCAAATCTTCACCCTCCCTCCCTCCTTAACTCCCTCCTCCTCCTCCTCCTCCTCCTCCACTTACTCCCTCTCTTCCCCTTACTTTTCCATCCCACCCTCCTTCTTTACTTCCTGCCTCCCTCCCTCCTCCATCCCATCCCTCTCTCTTTACTCCCTCCCTCTCCCCTCCTCTTCCATCCCACCCTCCTTCTTTACTTCCTCCTTCCCTCCCTCCCTCCCTCCCTCCCTCCTTCGAGCTTTAACGACATCCATTTAACCCACACATGCGAAGACCATAAGACCTAAAGTTTTTTTTTCTCTCTCTTTTTTCTTTTTGAACTCTACACATCAATACGTGAAGGACTGTCCGAGTTATTTATAGCCCTTTCGAGATTTAAGGTTGGAGAGTCTGGAGTGGAGCAAAGGGCGTAAAACCTCGGTGTCAAATGGTAGGGGGTGGGGAGGGGTGAAGGGGAAGGGGGAAGGAGAGGGGGGATGGATGGGAGGGAAGGAAGGAAGGAAGGAAGGGATGGGTTGTGGGGGAGGGAGGGAGGAGGAAGGGGTAAGGGAAGGGGAGGGAAGGGAAGGAAGGAAGGAAGGGGCTGGTGGGTAGGGGAGGGGGAAGGGAAGGAAGGAGGGAAGGAGCGAGTGGGTGAGAAGGGAGGAAGAAGGGGGTAATAGTGGGATAAAAAGCGTAGGGGAAGGAGAGAGAGAGAGAGAGAGAGAGAGAGAGAGAGAGAGAGAGAGAGAGAGAGAGAGAGAGAGAGAGAGAGAGAGAGAGAGAGAGAGAGAGAGGGCAAGAGGGAGGGGCTGGGATAGAGAGGGATGGAGTAGGGAGGCAGGGGAGGAGGGAGGGAAAGAGGGAGAAGGGAGGAATGGAAGGGAGACAGGGACAGAGGGTAGAAAGGGAGAAAAGAAACGGAGGGGCGATAATGGGGTGCGTTCTTGATATAAGGGCTGATGCATGGGTGTAATGGAGAAATAAAGGTGAGCGAGGGGGGAAGGGAGGGAGGGAGGGAGGGGAGTTAAGGGAGGAAGGGAGGGAGGGGAAAGGGAAGAGATGTAAGGAAGGAAGGAGGCCAGGAGGTAATCAGTTGTAGGTAATCAGCAAAGGAGATGTGGATGGCGTAGGTAATGAGCAAGGAAGAGAGGGATAAACAAGGGAGGGAGGTAAGTAGGAACATGGAGGGTGGAAGGGAGAGAAGGGGGTAGAGAAGGGAGAGAGAAAAGGGAAAAGAAAAACAAGGTAAAAAAACAAAGACAGAGACAGATTCAGTCTGTCAGAAGAATAGAGACCCAGACAAAAACACACACACGCATATGTGAAAAAAAAACAGAAGTGGACCATACACCCTAAGAACTAAAACACCAAACAAGCAAGGAAACACAAACAGCAATTCCTCCGACCCCAGAAATCTAAAGAAGTAGCTGGAGACTTTCTCGAAGTAACACACATCTGTTGCCCGGGTGAAAGCACTGACACGAAGTCCTCCTCCTTTTCCCCTCTGATCACTACTGGCGAACCAAAACGCGTGAAGCCCTTTTTGAACTCTCTCTCTCTCTCTCTCTCTCTCTCTCTCTCTCTCTCTCTCTCTCTCTCTCTCTCTCTCTCTGCCTACATCAACACACTCACGTAGAAATATTATTTTGGCTTTTGGTCGTCGTTAGGCAATGCGTAGACACATATGGATATAAAGCGCGCGCGCGTGTGTGTGTAAAAATGTATGTATGCGCGATTATTTATGTGGGTGTGCATAAAGATGTATACATGTCCTGTTATTTGTGTGGGCGTGTATGTGTTTGTAAGTGTGTATGTAAGCGTGTGTGGTGTGTGTGTGTGTGTGTGTGTGTGTGTGTGTGTGTGTGTGTGTGTATGTGTGTGTGTGTGTGTGTGTGTGTGTGTGTGTGTGTGTGTGTGTTTGTATGAGGGTATATATGCTCAGTGCTTAACGATCTCTGCACGAGAGTTGCTGTACTGTGACTGCGGAAGTTCATGACAAAATTTAGATATCAATGTTGATGATAATTAGGATTTTGCTAATCCATTTTCGTTTGAACAATGACATGGTAAATAGAAAGTTAATGTCAACTCATCAAAAATCTAGAAGGGAGACTGCAAGAAAAAAGAAGCAGATAATATTGAAGAAGAAAAGAGTAAGAGGAGAAGGAGGAAGAGGAAAAGGAAATTCTAATGGAAGGGAGGAGAGGAAAAAAGAGGGGGTAAAAGAGGAAGAGGAATAACCGAGGGATCTAGGAGATACACAGATAAAAAGAAGAAAAGAGAGAAAGAGAAGGAGGAAGACGTAGAGAGAGCCATGAGAGAAAAGAAGGAATAGAAGAATTAAAAAAGAAGAAAGAAATATGACGACGACGAAAGAGAAAAAAGGGGAAAAGGAGGGAGAGCAGAGGACGAAAGAAAAAGAGGAAACAAAACAAAATGAAGAAGAGTTAGCACTGGAAAAACAAAATCAGGAAGATGAGAAGGAGGAGAAGGAGGAGAACAAGAGGACAGTCAACACCTGAGGCTATTCCGAGGACAAATTCGTAAAGGAACATAAATTTGTTACTCTCGCTGTCTCGAGCACCCCCCCTCTCCCCCCAATCCCAAGACCACTACCCCCACCATCCCACTGACAACCCCCTCCCCCCTACCCTCCCCCCCTTTCCCCAAGGCGCCCTCTGGCATCTCCTCTCCTATGTTTGCATAATCATTGTTCTTAGCAAACTGTTTCTACCAAATCATTCATGAGAGACAGACTGAGAAACAGACTTTCAAACACTAGCTGAGAGAGAGAGAGAATCGTCGGAACAAAGATTCGGGA
>NC_061842.1:17803919-17806419 GCF_019202785.1 Penaeus chinensis
CTCTCTCTCCCTTCCCCCTTTTCTCTCCCTTCCTTCGTTTCGGTTTTTATCCTTCTCCTCAACCTATTTTCCCTCTCATCACACACGTTACACCTCTTCTCCTCCGTCTCTATTCCTCTTTCGTTTCTTTTCCTTTCATCATCTCTTTCATCTCCCTCTATCTCTTCATTTTCATCCTTCCACCTCTTTCTCCTCTGCTCTACCTTCACTACCTCCTTTTCCTCTACTTCATGCCCCTCCTTCCACTTCTTTATACTCCAATTTTCCTCCTTCCACCTCCTTCTCCTCCACCTATCTCCTCCTCCTCCACCCACCTCTTCCATCACCCTCTCCTTCTCCTCCTTCTCCTCCACCCACCTCCTCCTCCTCCTCCACCCACCTCCTCCTCCTCCACCCACCTCCTCCTCCTCCACCCACCTCCTCCATCACCCTCTCCTTCTCCCCCTCCTACTTCCTCCTCCTCCACCCACCTCCTCCTCCTCCTCCATCACCCTCTCCTTCTCCCCCTCCTACCTCCTCCTGCTCTTCCTCCTTCTCCTCCACCGATCCCAAAGGGCCAAGAACTTACCATTACTAAGGATCTCGTCATCAGAAGTTTGTCCCGCCTTCATGTAGAGGATACCAAACTTGAAGTTGACGGAACCCTCTTGTTCCTCCAGCAGCAGCAGGTCCTGTAACAGCATAAACTTAGTACGGTTGGATTGACAACACCCTTCCTTCTCTCCTTCTCTCCCATCTCTTCTTTCTTTCATCTTTCTTTAACATTCTGGTTCGTATTCCCTCTCTCCCTCTGTCTTACTATTTCCCTACCGATTTTCGTTGGACTTGAAAAAATATATTTTCGTAGCTATTTTTTTTTTCTCTTTCATTTTATTTTTTTTATTTATCTTTTGTATTCCTTCTCCTCCTCCTCCTTCAACTATCCATTTTCTCTTCCTCCCTTTCCTCCTTCCACCTAATTTTTCTCTCTTTTTTTTCCTCTTTCTCCTCCACCACCACCACCTCCATCTCCACCTCCTCCTCCATCTCCACCTCCTCCTCCTCCTCAACCTCCACCTACTCCTACTTCCCCGCGAACTTTAGTTCCGTCGCTAAACTCCAGACGCTATTAATTAATCTCACCAATTTTGTTGGAAAAAATATACTACTTGATTAAAACAGAAAAAAAATGTAGTTTGTGGATTGAATGTTATTTTGTTAAATGGACAATTTTATTAATGCTTGATTGAAGCACATACAAAAAGTGGAATATTTTATTTTTGAATTGTTAATAAAGAGAGAAAGAGCGAGAGAGATAGAGAGAGGGAGAGGGAGAGAGAGAGGGAGAGAGAGAGAGAGAGAGAGAGAGAGAGAGAGAGAGAGAGAGAGAGAGAGAGAGAGAGAGAGAGAGAGAGAGAGAGAGAGAGAGAGAGAGAGAGAGAGAGGCAGACAGACAGACATAATGACATAATAAAAGGCAGAAAAGAGACCCAGACAAAACGATAAAGACAAAAAAAAAAAAAAAAAAAAAAAAACAATAAGCATTAGCATATGTATATCAACGCACCCATTCTGAACGCGCGCCTGTATGTGTGTGTGTGTGCGTGGGCGTGCGTCTGACAGCTTCAACACACGACCCAAGCGACACGCCTGTTGTGCTGTGCTTCGTAAATTGAACCAATCTGCGGCTCACAAAGAAGCTCGAGGCCTATGTGTTTGTTTGCTCAAATGCCTTGTCCTTGTATTACGTGTGTCTATGTTTCGGGATCTCGTGTGTTACATGCGGTGGCGCTGTGATGGACGGCTGAGCAGTGGATCAAGATGAGGGGATGTTTGTGGTTATGATAATTGTTAGTGATGCTGTCTCTGGGGTGGAGAGGAATAGAGGGAGGAAGGGAGGGAGTAAGGAAGGGAGAGAGAGATAGAGGGAGGGAGGTAGGAAGATAGATAGATAGATAGAGAGAGAGAGAGAGAGAGAGAGAGAGAGAGAGAGAGAGAGAGAGAGAGAGAGAGAGAGAGAGAGAGAGAGAGAGAGAGAGAGAGAAATAGAGAGAGAGAGAGAGACAGACAGACAGACAGACAGACAGACAGACAGAGACGGAAAGAGCAAGAAGGCTGGAGAAAAAAAAGAGAAACATATATAGCTATAAAGGAAGTTAGATAGATGGATAGATAGACAGACATAGATAGATAGATAGATAGTTAGATAGACGGATAAATAGATAGATAGAGAGAGATAGATAGACAGACAGGTGACCGGAAACGAAGATCAAATATAAGACCCATTATAAAATCAAAACAGCTCTGAACCTTAAAAAAAAGGAAACAAGAAAGAAAATAAGATACAGGGTAAAGATGAAGGTATTCGGAAGGCCCTAATGTATACACAGAGAGTCTTAGACTCCACTTTGATGTCTTCAAGAAGGACGGAAGCCACTAGGACACACTGGGGCGGAAGAGGGGAGAGGGAGAGGCAGCAGGC
Source organism: Penaeus chinensis (assembly GCF_019202785.1). Taxonomy (NCBI): domain Eukaryota; kingdom Metazoa; phylum Arthropoda; class Malacostraca; order Decapoda; family Penaeidae; genus Penaeus; species Penaeus chinensis. The sequence continues at coordinate 17,806,381 of NC_061842.1, forward strand.
GAAGGGGATAGATTGAAGGATAGGAGGAACGGATAAAAG
>NC_061842.1:17858222-17868222 GCF_019202785.1 Penaeus chinensis
TTTCGGACCACTTTTACTGTTCAAAAAATGGCGCGCGAGAACGGGAGAGCTTTCCGGGGAAGGAGAGATATCGCTGTTTTCATGCGTCGTAAAAAAGGGGTTATGCAAATTTAGGCCTATGCTGTGGCGTGGGTGGACGCGTCCCAGGGGGGGAGGAGGAGGGGGGAGGGGGGAGAGGGGAGAGGGAGCTTCGGAAGGGCGATAGGGAGCGTCTCTTCGCGATTTTTGGCCCGTGCGACTCATTCCCTCTCTCCTTATATCAATCAAAGAGATTTCCATTAGCATAGACATCTCTCTTAGAGTCAAACTCCCTCTCTCTCTATTACAGTTCAAAAATAAAAAAATAAATAAATAAATGCATTAAGAATCATCATCCTAAGAAGCTCACTTTCTGTCGACGAGATGCTAATCTGCAAAAGCTTCCTTTTCTCTCTCTTTTCTCTCTCTCTCTCTCTCTCTCTCTCTCTCTCTCTCTCTCTCTTCTTTCTTCTCTTCTCTTCTATTTATCTTTCTCTCTCCCTCTCCTCTCTCTTTCTCTCTCTCTCTCTCTCTCTCTCTCTCTCTCTCTCTCTCTCTCTCTCTCTCTCTCTCTCTCTCTCTCTCTCTCTCTCCATCTCTCTCTCTCGTGGAGCGCGAATCAATATCATCAGCTCACCGACCTACGCAGATTTCAAGATCACTCGCCCGACGGTGTAGCGCGAATTACTCACGAGAATCGGCAGCGGGACAAGGGAGAGGGAGGGACGAAGTTACGAAAGAAAGAAGAAAGAGCGAGAAGGCTTGAGTTTATTTCCACGTTTCTCCTATGAGTACTGTAGGGATTCCGTGTGACTTCGTGTGACTTCGAGGACATTCTGTCTGCTGTTCTCGTCTTGGAGACATCACGATATTAATGAATTCTTTCATACTGATATAAAAAGAGAAAAAAATACATGCCTAATATTTAATTCACTTTAGAAGTGTCCGGTGTCCGTGAGATCGCTAATCAATAGACATCTGATTTGACTAAGTTATGGGGAAGATTTTCACAGTAAAATACAATATATAGAGGTTTAGTTAGGTAACAAGTAGCATGCCCAGAAAACTGACCAAGCGTCTCATGTTACACATTAAATGATGTTATCCATCCAGTCTCTTCTGCTGCTTCTCTGCTCATTCTCTGCTGCCTCTATGCTACTTCTCTGCTGCTTCTCTGCTACTTCTCTGCTGCCTCTCCAATACTTCTCTGCTGCCTCTCTGTTACTTCTCTGCTACTTCTCTGCTGCCTCTCCAATACTTCTCTGCTGCCTCTCCAATACTTCTCTGCTACTTCTCTGCTGCCTCTATGCTTCTTCTCTGCTGCCTCTCTGCTACTTCTCTGCTGCCTCTCCAATACTTCTCTGCTGCCTCTCCAATACTTCTCTGCTGCCTCTCTGTTAATTCTCTGCTTCTTCTCTGCTGCCGCTCTGCTACTTCTCTGCTACTTATCAGCTACTTCTCTGCTGCTTCTCTGCTGCCTCTCTGCTGCTTCTCTGCTGCCTCTCTGCTTCTTCTCTGCTGCCTCTCTGCTGCTTCTTTGCTGCCTCTCTGCTTCTTATCTGCCGCTTTTCTGCTGCCTCTCTGCCTCTTCTCTACTGCCTCTCTGCTACTTCTCTGCTACTTCTCTCTCTCATTCTCTGCTACTTCTCTGCTACTTCTCTGCTACTTCTCTGCTTCTTCTCTGCTACTTCTCTGCTGCCTCTCTGCTTCTTCTCTGCTGCCTCTCTGCCTCTTCTCTGCTACTTCTCTGCTACTTCTCTGCTGCCTCTCTGCTTCTTCTCTGCTGCCTCTCTGCTTCTTCTCTGCTGCCTCTCTGCTTCTTCTCTGCTGCCTCTCTGCTTCTTCTCTGCTACTTCTCTGCTACTTCTCTGCTGCCTCTCTGCTTCTTCTCTGCTGCCTCTCTGCTTCTTCTCTGCTGCCTCTCTGCTTCTTCTCTGCTACTTCTCTGCTGCCTCTCTGCTTCTTCTCTGCTGCCTCTCTGCTTCTTCTCTGCTGCCTCTCTGCTTCTTCTCTGCTGCCTCTCTGCTTCTTCTCTGCTGCCTCTCTGCTTCTTCTCTGCTGCCTCTCTGCTTCTTCTCTGCTACTTCTCTGCTACTTCTCTGCTGCCTCTCTGCTTCTTCTCTGCTGCCTCTCTGTTCTACTTCTGCTGCCTCTCTGCTTCTTCTCTGCTGCCTCTCTGCTTCTTCTCTGCTGCCTCTCTGCTTTTCTCTGCTTATTCTCTGCTGACCTCTCTGCTACTTCTCTGCTGCCTCTCTGCTTCTTCTCTGCTGCTCTCTGCTCTTCTTTGCTACTTCTTGCTTCTTCTCTGCTGCCTCTCTGCTTCTTCTCTGCTACTTCTCTGCTGCCTCTCTCCTTCTCTCTCTGCTGCTCTCTGCTTCTTCTCTGCTGCCTCTGCTACTTCTTGCTGCCTCTCTGCTTCTTCTCTGCTGCCTCTCTGCTACTTCTCTGCTGCCTCTCTGCTCTCTTCTCTGCTACTTCTCTGCTACTTCTCTGCTGCCTCTCTGCCTCTTCTCTCTGTACTTCTCTGCTACTTCTCTGCTTCTTCTCTGCTGCCTCTCTGCTTTCTTCTCTGCTACTTCTCTGCTGCCTCTCTCTTCTTCTCTGCTGCCTCTCTGCTCTTCTCTGCTGCCTCTATTCTACTTCTTTGCTGCCTCTCTGCTTCTTCTCTGCTGCCTCTCTGCTTCTTCTCTGCTGCCTCTCTGCTTCTTCTCTGCTACTTCTCTGCTATTCTCTGCTGCCTCTCTGCCTCTTCTCTGCTCCTCTCTGCTACTTCTCTGCTGCCACTCTGCTTCTTCTCTGCTGCCTCTCTGCTTCTTCTCTGCTGCCTCTCTGGGTTCTTCTCTGCTTCCTCTCTGCCTCTTCTCTGCTGCCTCTCTGCTTCTTCTCTGCTGCCTCTATGCTTCTTCTCTGCTGCATCTCTGCTACTTCTCTGCTGCCTCTCTGCTTCTTCTCTGCTACTTCTCTGCTTCTTCTCTGCTGCCTCTCTGCTTCTTCTGCTGCCTCTCTGCTTCTTCTCTGCTACTTCTCTGCTACTTCTCTGCTGCCTCTCTGCTTCTATCTCTGCTAATTCTCTGCTTCTTCTCTGCTGCCTCTCTGCTACTTCTCTGCTGCCACTCTGCTATTCTCTGCTGCTCTCTGCTTCTTCTCTGCTACTTCTCTGCTACTTCTCTGCTGCCTCTCTGCTTATTCTCTGCTGCCTCTCTGCTACTTCTCTGCTGCCTCTCTGCTTCTTCTCTGCTGCCTCTCTGCTTCTTCTCTGCTGCCTCTCTGCTTCTTCTCTGCTGCCTCTCTGCTTCTTCTCTGCTGCCTCTCTGCTTCTTCTCTGCTGCCTTCTCTGCTCTTCTCTGCTGCTCTCTGCTTCTTCTCTGCTGCCTCTCTGCTTCTTCTCTGCTGCCTCTCTGCTTCTTCTCTGCTGCCTCTCTGCTTCTTCTCTGCTGCCTCTCTGCTTCTTCTCTGCTGCCTCTCTGCTTCTTCTCTGCTACTTCTCTGCTACTTCTCTGCTGCCTCTCTGCTTCTTCTCTGCTGCCTCTCTGCTTCTTCTCTGCTGCCTCTCTGCTTCTTCTCTGCTGCCTCTCTGCTTCTTCTCTGCTGCCTCTCTGCTTCTTCTCTGCTGCCTCTCTGCTTCTTTGCTACTTCTCTGCTGCCTCTCTGCTTCTTCTCTGCTGCCTCTCTGCCTCTTCTCTGCTACTTCTCTGCTTCTTCTCTGCTGCCTCTCTGCTTCTTCTCTGCTACTTCTCTGCTGCCTCTCTCCTTCTTCTCTGCTGCCCCTCTGCTTCTTCTCTGCTGCCTCTATGCTACTTCTCTGCTGCCTCTCTGCTTCTTCTCTGCTGCCTCTCTGCTACTTCTCTGCTGCCTCTCTGCTTCTTCTCTGCTACTTCTCTGCTACTTCTCTGCTGCCTCTCTGCCTCTTCTCTGCTACTTCTCTGCTACTTCTCTGCTTCTTCTCTGCTGCCTCTCTGCTTCTTCTCTGCTACTTCTCTGCTGCCTCTCTCCTTCATTTCTGCTGCCTCTCTGCTTCTTCTCTGCTGCCTCTATTCTACTTCTTTGCTGCCTCTCTGCTTCTTCTCTGCTGCCTCTCTGCTACTTCTCTGCTGCCTCTCTGCTTCTTCTCTGCTACTTCTCTGCTACTTCTCTGCTGCCTCTCTGCCTCTTCTCTGCTACTTCTCTGCTACTTCTCTGCTGCCACTCTGCTTCTTCTCTGCTGCCTCTCTGCTTCTTCTCTGCTGCCTCTCTGCTTCTTCTCTGCTTCCTCTCTGCCTCTTCTCTGCTACTTCTCTGCTTCTTCTCTGCTGCCTCTATGCTACTTCTCTGCTGCCTCTCTGCTTCTTCTCTGCTGCCTCTCTGCTTCTTCTCTGCTGCCTCTCTGCTACTTCTCTGCTGCCTCTCTGCTTCTTCTCTGCTACTTCTCTGCTACTTCTCTGCTACTTCTCTGCTGCCTCTCTGCTTCTTCTCTGCTACTTCTCTGCTACTTCTCTGCTGCCTCTCTGCTACTTCTCTGCTGCACCTCTGCTACTTCTCTGCTGCCTCTCTGCTTCTTCTCTGCTACTTCTCTGCTACTTCTCTGCTGCCTCTCTGCTTCTTCTCTGCTGCACCTCTGCTACTTCTCTGCTGCCTCTCTGCTTCTTCTCTGCTACTTCTCTGCTACCTCTCTGCTACTTCTCTGCTGCCTCTCTGCTTCTTCTCTGCTGCCTCTCTGCCTCTTCTCTGCTGCCTCTCTGCTGCTTTTCTGCTGCCTCTCTGCTTCTTCTCTGCTACTTCTCTGCTACTTCTCTGCTTCCTCTCTGCTTCTTCTCTGCTGCCTCTCTGCTTCTTCTCTGCTACTTCTCTGCTACTTCTCTGCTTCCTCTCTGCTGCTTTTCTGCTGCCTCTCTGCTTCCTCTATGCTACTTCTCTGCTGCCTCTCTGCTTCTTCTCTGCTTCTTCTCTCCTACTTCTCTGCTACGTCTCTGCTGCCTCTCTGCTACTTCTCTGCTGCCTCTCTGCTTCTTCTCTGCTACTTCTCTGCTACTTCTCTGCTGCCTCTCTGCTACTTCTCTGCTGCCTCTCTGCTTCTTCTCTGCTGCACCTCTGCTAGTTCTCTGCTTCTTCTCTGATGCCTCTCTGCTACTTCTCTGCTGCCTCTCTGCTTCTTCTCTGCTACTTCTCTGCTGCCTCTCTGCTTCTTCTCTGCTGCCTCTCTGCTTCTTCTCTGCTTCTTCTCTGCTACTTCTCTGCTGCCTCTCTGCTTCTTCTCTGCTGCGTCTCTGCTTCTTCTCTGCTGCACCTCTGCTACTTCTCTGCTTCTTCTCTGCTGCCTCTCTGCTACTTCTCTGCTGCCTCTCTGCTTCTTCTCTGCTGCCTCTCTGCTACTTCTCTGCTGCCTCTCTGCTTCTTCTCTGCTGCCTCTCTGCTTCTTCTCTGCTGCCTCTCTGCTACTTCTTTGCTGCCTCTCTGCTACTTCTCTGCTGCCTCTCTGCTTCTTCTCTGCTGCACCTCTGCTTCTTCTCTGCTTCTTCTCTGCTGCCTCTCTGCTACTTCTCTGCTGCCTCTCTGCTTCTTCTCTGCTGCCTCTCTGCTACTTCTCTGCTGTCTCCCTGCTTCTTCTCTGCTGCCTCTCTGCTGCCTCCCTGCTTCTTCTCTGCTGCCTCTCTGCTACTTCTCTGCTACTTCTCTGCTGCCTCTCTGCTACTTCTCTGCTGCCTCTCTGCTACTTCTCTGCTACTTCTCTGCTGCCTCTCTGCTACTTCTCTGCTGCCTCTCTGCTACTTTTCTTCTACTTCTCTGCTGCCTCTCTGCTACTTCTCTGCTGCCTCTCTGCTACTTCTCTGCTGCCTCTCTGCTACTTTTCTTCTACTTCTCTGCTGCCTCTCTGCTACTTCTCTGCTGCCTCTCTGCTACTTTTCTTCTACTTCTCTGCTGCCTCTCTGCTACTTCTCTGCTGCCTCTCTGCTACTTTTCTTCTACTTCTCTGCTGCCTCTCTGCTACTTCTCTGCTGCCTCTCTGCTACATCTCTGCTGCCTCTCTGCTACTTATCTTCTGCCTCTCTGCTGCCTCTCTGCTACTTCTCTGCTTTTCAATTCCTTTCTTTCTGCTCACTGGCCTGCTGAGAGAGTGCTGTTCCTTGCACTGCCTGCAAGTTCTGTTGGCGAGCCACTGTCTGTTCTGCAGCAGATCGCTTTCCGGGTGAACGATTTGTTCTTATGCTTCAAAGTCTGTTCCTTCTGCATAGAGAACACACTGAATGTCAGTCCCGATTCCTCTATTGAATAATCGCTTTGCCTTCCCACCTCCCTCATTTATTTCCCCTCTCCCTCTCCCTTCTTCTTCTCTGCTACTTCTCTGCTACTTCTCTGCTGCCTCTCTTGCTACTTCTCTGCTGCCTCTCTGCTTCTTCTCTGCTGCACCTCTGCTAGTTCTCTGCTTCTTCTCTGATGCCTCTCTGCTACTTCTCTGCTGCCTCTCTGCTTCTTCTCTGCTACTTTTCTGCTGCCTCTCTGCTTCTTCTCTGCTGCACCTCTGCTACTTCTCTGCTGCCTCTCTGCTTCTTCTCTGCTGCCTCTCTGCTTCTTCTCTGCTTCTTCTCTGCTACTTCTCTGCTGCCTCTCTGCTTCTTCTCTGCTGCGTCTCTGCTTCTTCTCTGCTGCACCTCTGCTACTTCTCTGCTTCTTCTCTGCTGCCTCTCTGCTACTTCTCAGCTGCCTCTCTGCTTCTTCTCTGCTGCCTCTCTGCTACTTCTCTGCTGCCTCTCTGCTTCTTCTCTGCTGCCTCTCTGCTTCTTCTCTGCTGCCTCTCTGCTACTTCTTTGCTGCCTCTCTGCTACTTCTCTGCTGCCTCTCTGCTTCTTCTCTGCTGCACCTCTGCTTCTTCTCTGCTTCTTCTCTGCTGCCTCTCTGCTACTTCTCTGCTGCCTCTCTGCTTCTTCTCTGCTGCCTCTCTGCTACTCCTCTGCTGTCTCCCTGCTTCTTCTCTGCTGCCTCTCTGCTGCCTCCCTGCTTCTTCTCTGCTGCCTCTCTGCTACTTCTCTGCTACTTCTCTGCTGCCTCTCTGCTACTTCTCTGCTGCCTCTCTGCTACTTCTCTGCTGCCTCCCTGCTTCTTCTCTGCTGCCTCTCTGCTACCTCTCTGCTGCCTCTCTGCTACTTCTCTGCTGCTTCTCTGCTACTTCTCTGCTGCCTCTCTGCTACTTCTCTGCTGCCTCTCTGCTACTTCTCTGCTGCCTCTCTGCTACTTCTCTGCTACTTCTCTGCTGCCTCTCTGCTACTTCTCTGCTGCCTCTCTGCTACTTTTCTTCTACTTCTCTGCTGCCTCTCTGCTACTTCTCTGCTGCCTCTCTGCTACTTCTCTGCTGCCTCTCTGCTACTTTTCTTCTACTTCTCTGCTGCCTCTCTGCTACTTCTCTGCTGCCTCTCTGCTACTTTTCTTCTACTTCTCTGCTGCCTCTCTGCTACTTCTCTGCTGCCTCTCTGCTACTTTTCTTCTACTTCTCTGCTGCCTCTCTGCTACTTCTCTGCTGCCTCTCTGCTACATCTCTGCTGCCTCTCTGCTACTTATCTTCTGCCTCTCTGCTGCCTCTCTGCTACTTCTCTGCTTTTCAATTCCTTTCTTTCTGCTCACTGGCCTGCTGAGAGAGTGCTGTTCCTTGCACTGCCTGCAAGTTCTGTTGGCGAGCCACTGTCTGTTCTGCAGCAGATCGCTTTCCGGGTGAACGATTTGTTCTTATGCTTCAAAGTCTGTTCCTTCTGCATAGAGAACACACTGAATGTCAGTCCCGATTCCTCTATTGAATAATCGCTTTGCCTTCCCACCTCCCTCATTTATTTCCCCTCTCCCTCTCCCCCGCTATACTCAACCACAACCCCTTTGCGTAAACACACCCACCGCTAACCGCACTTTTCCCTCTCCCCTCTCCCCTCTCCTCCCCCTCATTTGACCGGAGACACCCCCCCCTCTCTCTCTCTCCCTCCTACTCCGACTCCTCCCCCCCCCCCCCCCCTTTCACCTACTCTTCATCTGGACGCGTCCTCCTCCATCTTCCCCGCACTCCACTCCCCCTACGCAGTATGACCTCTGTCTGAATGCCTTCCCCTTTCTTTCTCCCCTCTCTCTCTCTCTCCCTCCCTCTCTTTTCCGTATTCTTTCCCTCTCTGTCTTTCTTATTTTGTCCCTCCCTTCTTCCCTCCCTCTCTCCCTCCATTCCTTCTACCCTCCCTCCCTCCTCCCCTCCCTCTCTTTCTTATTCTTTCCCTCCCTTCCTTCTTCCCTCCCTCCAACCATCCTTCCCTCCCTCTTTCAATCCCTCCCTTCCTTCCTTCTTCCTTCCTACCCTCAATACCTCCCTTCCTTCCTTTTTCCCTACCTCCCTCCCTCTAACTCTCCCTACCTCCCTCCCTCCTCCCCCCTCCCTCCCTCCCTCCCTCCCTCTCCTCCCACACGCATTCCCCCCTTTACTTCCCCCCCGCAGAATCCCTCCTCCCCCCTCCCCCTCTAACTCCCACACCCCCCCCCCCCCCTCCGCACCCAGATGTACTGACAGAGTTCGGAAATCAATATCACTTAAATGAGAAATATGATGATGTTTGTGGTACAGGGAAGCTGGTCATGAGTTTGCTTAAGAAGAGGTGCCACATTACAGGATCTGGGAAGGGGAAGGGGAAGGGGAAGGGGAAGGGGGAGGGGGAGGGGGAAGGGGAAGGGAAAGGGGAAGGGGGAGGGGAAGAGGAAGGGGAGGGGGAGGGGAGGGGACAGGGAAGGGGAAGGGGAAGGGGGAGGGGAAGGGGAAGGGGAAGGGGAAGGGAAAGGGGAAGGGGGAGGGGAAGGGGAAGGGGGAGGGGAAGGGGAAGGGGAGGGGAGGGGATGGAGGAGGGGAAGGGGAAGGGGGAGTGGAAGGTGAAGGGAGGGGGGGGGAAGGGGGAAGGGGAAGGGAAGGGGAAGGGGGAGGGGAAGGGGAAGGGGAGGGAAGGGGAAGGGGGAGGGGAAGGGGAAGGGGAAGGGGAAGGGGGAGGGGAAGGGGAGAGGGGGAGGGGAAGGGGGAAGGGGAAGGGGAAGGGGGAGGGGAAGGGGAAGGGGGAGGGGAAGGGGAAGGAGGAGGGGAAGGGGAAGGGGAAGGAGGAGGGAGGGGGAGTAATTCCAAAGAGATAACGAAGGCAAGTTTCAGATGGTACATGTCAGGTAATACACCCACGAACACGCATACACACAAACACACATGTACATACACACACATAGTTAATCTACAGGAAGAAGAGACAGCAATTTGGAAGTTATTTCGAATTTCTCCATACCTGAGATTGCAATGTCAAAAAAATAAAAGCATTTCAGAATGGGCATCTTCAGATCTGAAACAGGTAAATAATATATTTAGAAAATCTAAGAGCGTGATTTAGGAAATTTTACCATACACACACAAAAAAATAATATATATAATTATTAATTATACTCTGCATTATGAATAAAATCAGCAACTGCAGACAGACAGAGATAAAACGGAAGTGAAGAAAGTCACGAGAAAATGTATTTGAGAATGAATCTGTCTTTCATCATTCAGTGGAAATGAATCATCGTATTTGTTTCTCCCTCTCTTTCGCATAATGCAACGAGAAACATGACAAGAGTAATCAGGTGACATGACAGTTCCTGTTTTATGCGGAAGTGTTATTGCATATCGAGAGAGATTATGCACCAGCCTCTTACATCTCAGGGTCAAGAGGAGTCTTACATTAGCCTTTCGTAGATGTGATTATTGCTTATGTTTCTTTCGTCGAGTATATGAAATCCGTGCATCAATTTTGTACCAAATGATAATGTTCTTTTACTTATTTTTACCTAATGCAATCTCATCAGAGTCACTTCCTGTGCAGCGCTTTTACTCCTGGATGGGACTCTCGCCTGCTAGGTCCTCCTCCTCTTCCTCCTCTTGGCCTTCTCTTCCTATCTTCTCCCTCCCTCTCCCTTTCTTCTGCTTCCTCATTCTATTCCCTTGCCCTTTCTTTTCTTCCCTCTCCGT
>NC_061842.1:17873222-17874234 GCF_019202785.1 Penaeus chinensis
GGAAGAAGTGGAAAAAGAAAAGGAGGAGGGGGTGGAGAGGGAGAAAGAGGAGGAGAAGAAGAAGAAAGAGGAGGATGGGAAGGAGGAAAAGGAGAAGAAGAAGAAGAAAGGGGAGGAGGAGAAGGAGCAAGAGGAGGAGAACAGGGAGAAAGAGAAGGAGGAGAAGAAGAAGAAAGAGGAGGAGGAGAAGGAGAAAAGGAGGAGAAGAAGAAGAAAGAGGAGAAGGAGAAGGAGCAAGAGGAGGAGAACAGGGAGAAAGAGAAGGAGGAGAAGAAGAAGAAAGAGGAGGAGGAGAAGGAGGAAAAGGAGGAGAAGAAGAAGAAAGAGGAGGAGGAGGAGGCGGCCAGAAAGTCTCCCAGGAGGAAGCTCGCTTTCGTAGGTGCATCGTCCCGATAAATCATTCAAGGAAGGCAAGAGCGATCAAGAACTGGATTTATCTCGAGAAAATGAAAGTAGTTAGGAGGATTTCCCGTCGCCATTCGTAACCAGCGGCCGGGAAGAAAAGACAGTCTCGAAAGACTACAAGAAACTACAGTTATGGTAAAATCGGCAACTCAACTTTAGCAGAAACTAAAGGGTATGTGAGGCAGAACACGGCGTTATATTAAGGAAAATTTACCCTTTTTCCTTAAGAGGAGATAAGCAAAAAGAGACGAAAGAAATACCAAACTAAACGGATAAACACTCAATCAATCGTTACAGAAGTATTATGCAAATAGAAATAATGAATTCAACAGAAAGAGAGAGAGAGAGAGGAGAGAGAGAGAGAGAGAGAGAGAGAGAGAGAGAGAGAGAGAGAGAGAGAGAAGAATGTAAAGAAAGAAAGAAAGAAAGAAAGAAGACATAAAGAAAGAAAAGAAAAAAAAAAAAGAAAGAAAATACACAGAAATAATAAATTAAAAAAAAACGAATTGAAAAGAGAGAAATAAAGAAAAAAAAAACGAAAAACTAAAACCAGACACACTTCACTGCCCTTTGAGTATTTGATGTAAAACTGTCTCTTATTTAAAGG
>NC_061842.1:17874334-17876834 GCF_019202785.1 Penaeus chinensis
TTAAATAGATGCACATACGAATGGACAGATAGATGTATAAACAACATAAATGCCTGGAAATGATTGTAATGATGAACAGTGTTTTGAGAACTTTTGTGTCAAGATAATTTTTTTTGAACAAGAACTATGGGTTTTGAATTTTCGTTCAAAGTTATTTTTTTTTTTTTTTTTTTTTTTTTTGGGGGGGGGGTTCCGAGAGATGGGGAAGGGAGTGAAATGAAAGATATGGGGAATGCGGGGGAGGAGATAAGAAAGAGGGAGGGACGAGGATGGGTAAGGTTGGGGAGGGGAGATGATGGGGAAAAGTGGGGAGATAAGATGATGGGGAAGGGTGGGGAGGGATGTGAAAGGGGGAGGGACGATGATGGGGAAGGATAGGGGAGGGATGTGAAATGGGGAGGTAAGATGATGGGAAAAAGGGTAGGAAGGAATGTGAAATAGAGAGGGAAATGAGAGGGAGGAAGGAGATGGAGATGGGGAGGGAGGAGGGTGATAGGAGAAGAGGAGGAAAGGGAAGAGGGAGGGAGGAGGGAGATTTGGGAGGAGTAGGGAGATGTGGAAGGGAGAGGGAGAGGGAGAGGAGGAAGTGAGGAAGGAAGATGGGGAAGGGGAAGAAGGTGGAGAAAGATGGGGAAAAGGGTAAGAGGGATATGGATAGGGAAGGGGAGAGTAGATGGGAAATTAATTAAATGGAAATTATAAGATAGCTAAACATGGAAACAGATAGAAGAAATAAAAATATTGATAAAATAGAAGAAAGACAAAGTAACGAGACTGATAAATAGAAGAGCCAGAGAGAAAGCACGACCATAGAAAGAGAAGATAGAAAGAGTGGAAGGAAAATAAGAAAGCCAATGAAAACATGGAACGTAAATAGAGGAAAGCAAATAGAGATAAAATGGGGAAAAAAATATGATATTAAATAAACAAATCAATGAATGGATGAAAATGAAGGAACGAAATATGAAAATAAAGCATAAATACGAAGAGCAAATAGCACCGGAAAAAAAGGTGAAAGAGGAATGCGAGAAAAGTAAATAAAAGTGAATAACAAAGGGAAGGGACGATACAAGGGTGATGGGGAAGGGGTAGGTGCGTTGTAATTACTTGACACTAAGGGCCAGTCTGAAGGAAATGAGTTCTAACGAGTTTAGCACGAGTAAGTTAAATTAGCTTAGCTCTCTCTCTCTCTCTCTCTCTCTCTCTCTCTCTCTCTCTCTCTCTCTCTCTCTCTCTCTCTGTCTGTCTGTCTGTCTGTCTCTATCTCTGTCTCTCTCTCTGTGTGTCTCTCTGTGTCTCTCTCTCTCTCTCTCTCTCTCTCTCTCTCTCTCTCTCTCTCTCTCTCTCTCTCTCTCTCTATCTATCTATCTATCTATCTATCTATCTCTGTCTCTCTCTCTCTCCCTCTCTCTACCCTCTTTCTCTCTCTCTCTCTCTCTCTCTCTCTCTCTCTCTCTCTCTCTCTCTCTCTCTCTCTCTCTCTCTCTCTCACTCACTCTCTTGTCCCCAGCTAGCTAGCTGGCTTGCTTGCTTGCTTGAGAGAGAGAGAGAGAGAGAGAGAGAGAGAGAGAGAGAGAGAGAGAGAGAGAGAGAGAGAGAGAGAGAGAGAGAGAGAGAGAGAGAGATTGGACACGATATTTGACTGAACTTCCATACTGAAACTATAATTTCTACAAGTAAAATAAGAAAAACACAATCAATCCTTAAATCACGTTGTATAAGGTCTCCTGGAATGCATTTTTATCGCCTACGTTACGTTTATCCTAAAAAAAGAAATTGCATAAGTTCTCTCCGCTGTTTAAAATTCAATAAGAGCTCTGCCCATAACCAGCTTGTCAGTTTCCAAATTGTCTTTTCCAAAAGATGCTACACAGAGGGCACACACCAATAAATATAAATAAAAAAAGGGAACTTCAGAGACTAGCGGTGAACTTTGTAGGAGAAAAACACTGTTAGGTTATCTCTTTATTTTCGTTTTATTTTTGAAACGCATTTTTTTCCTTTCTTTTGGGATGTGGAAGAGAAAAAGGCAGAAAAGAGAAATATAAAAAACAACAACATGTATCCCCCCAAAAAAGGAAAATGGGAAAGAGAGAGAGAGAGCGAGAGAGAGAGAGAGAGAGAGAGAGAGAGAGAGAGAGAGAGAGAGAGAGAGAGAGAGAGAGAGAGAGAGAGAGAGAGAGAGAGAGAGAGAGAGAGTGAAAAAGAGAGAGAGACAGAGAGAGAGAGAGAGAGAGAGAGAGAGAGAGAGAGAGAGAGAGAGAGAATGAGAGAGAGAGAGAGAATGAGAGAGGCCAAACCGCAGACATATATCGACAGACAAGGAGATAAATATATAGAAAAAGAGTATAAAATGCAAGAGAGAGAGAGGAAAGTCAAAAGATTATGCCCACACACCACGCTGTCCTCGAACCGCAGCGCTAACACCTGTAAACGGGTCATCACTTTGTTGCTCTCGGAGATGAAGCGACGTGATGGAGGTGGAGGGATGAAAATGAAG
>NC_061842.1:17904334-17906834 GCF_019202785.1 Penaeus chinensis
TCTCTCTCTCTCTCTCTCTCTCTCTCTCTCTCTCTCTCTCTCTCTCTCTCTCTCTCTCTCTCTCTCTCTCTCTCTCTCTCTCTCTCTCTCTCTCTCTCTCTCTCTCTCTCTCACTCTCTCTCACTGTCTGTCTATTATTGTGTTTGCCTGTCAGTCTCTCTAATTCTCTTTTTTCTTTTTCTCTCTATCTATAAAGACACACACACACACACACACACACACACACACACACACAAACACACACACACACGCACACACACACACACACACCATCGTCTTTTCCAAAAGAAACAAGAGAAAGTGACCAAACGCCCGCAAAGGAACGCCGAGAGCAAATCAAAGTCTTCAAGTCCCTCAAGACTAATTGTTATACTCAGGGCTCTCTGCTCCTGAAAACAAAGTCACTTCCCGGGAATATTTTTAGTCTTACTCTCACGAACAGTCAGGAAATGGGTGGGTAGGAGGAGGGAGGAGAGGAGGAGGGGAAGAGGGGGAGGTAGGGGAAGAGAAGGTGTGGGAGGAGGAGGGGAAGAGGGGAGGAGGGGAAGAGAAGGTGTGGGAGGTAGGGGAAGGGAAGGTGTTGGAGGAGGAGGGGAAGAGGGGGAGAGGGGAAGAGAAGGTGTGGAGAGTAGGGGAAGGGAAGGAAAGGAGGGGAATAGGGGACGAAGGGAAGATAGGACGTGGAGGGTAAGTGGGGGAGGAGGAGAAGGAGGGGGAGAGGAAGAGAGAGATGGAGGGAGGAGAGGAAAAGAAGAGAGGAATAAAGGGATGGGGGTGAAGAAGAGAAGGGGTGATGGTAAAAGGAAAATAAGTGATAAATAAAGAGAGAGAGAGAGAGAGAAAGAGAGAGAGAGAGAGAGAGAGAGAGAGAGAGAGAGAGAGAGAGAGAGAGAGAGAGAGAGAGAGAGAAGAGGCTGTATAGAGAGAAGACAAAGAGAAAAACGATTCTCTAGTGGAATGGCGGATGGTTCGGACCAGGAAGTTAAGCAGAAAAGCCTCGTCCATAATCCGGGATTAAGAGTGTCGGACCCCCCACCCCCCTTTCGCCTCCCTTCCTCTCCCCTCTTTCCTCCGCCACCCTCCTTTTGGCCCTCTGTCGCCCTTCTTTCGCTCTCCTCTCCCCTCTCCTCTCGACCCTCTATCCCTTCTCTCCCCTCTCTTCCTCCCCTACCTCCTTTAGACCCTAATTTCTCTATTTTTTCCTCTCTTCTCTTCTCTTCCTCCCTTCAACCCTCTTTCCCTCCTTCTCTTTCTCCTCCTCTCCCCTCTTCCCTTTCCCTTATTTTTTGTTTCTCCTCTCCTCTTCTCATTTCCACTCTCTTTCCCTACTCTCCTCCTTCACGTTTCTCTCTCTTACTCTCTCTCTCTCTCTCTCTCTCTCTCTCTCTCTCTCTCTCTCTCTCTCTCTCTCTCTCTCTCTCTCGCTCTCTCTCTCTCTCTCTATCTCTGTGTGTGTCTCTTTCTCTCTCAATATCTCTCTCTCTCTGTCTCTCTCTCTCTCTCTTTCTCTCGTTCTCTATCTCTTTCTTACTCTTACGCCAATTTCCTCCACTCCTTCCCCGACCCCACCACTTCCCCTTCCACTACTGCTTCCTCCCTCATCCTCCTCATATTTCCTCCCTCCTCCCCTCCCTCCTTTCTTCCCCGACCTCACCCCTTCCCCTCCCACCAATCCTTCCCCCCTTCTCCCCCTTCTCCAATCTCCCTGCTCCCTCTCTTCCTTCCTGCTTACTCCCCCCCCCATTCCTTCCTCCCTCCTACCCCCTTTTCTCACTCCTTCCTACCTCCCCTTTCTCTCTCTCCCCTTCTCCCCTCATCCCCCTTATTCCTCCCCCCCCCCCCCCCTCCCCCTTACTCCCCTCGCGAAGCACAACTTTAATGTCCAAATTTTCAATACTGTGTCATGTCCATTAACCTTTGTCACATGCGCTGTTCCCTCTTTGTACCCACTTTAATTAAACGTTTCGATGTAGTTCATATTAATAGGATTCAAATAACATGCAAATATAGTCGGCTGTAAAGAGAGGGAAATAATTAGCCAAACATCTGTCGCATTACGAACAAACAGATGAGGCTCAGAGAATCTCGCATTTCTCTTTAGCGCGCGCTCTCGTAAAAAAAAAAAAAATAATAATAACAAATAAATAAAACAATAAAAAAATACGGTTTCTTTCCTCTGTTTTATATTGTTTTTGTTTATTGCTTCTTATTGCTAAAATGGTGATCTGTTCCTTCTTGCTTCTTTTTCTTGCCTTCCTCTGCTCTTCTGTTCCTTCTTTTCCTTCTCTTTTACACACACAAAACACACACACACACACACACACACACACACACACACACACATAAACACACACATACACACACACACACACACATACATACACACACACACACAGAGTCAAAGACAATGTTCCAACACAGATGCCATCTTTATTAATACTTACATGGCATTATTCGGTTGGCAATAACAGGAATATCTGCGAAAACATAAAAAGAAAGA
>NC_061842.1:17911834-17916834 GCF_019202785.1 Penaeus chinensis
TTTTTTTTTTTTTTTTAATCTTACAGTCAAGAAAGATCATGAATTATGCGAGTCGAATAATCCAATATTCAGCCGATATAAACTCTACATTCCCCCTCCCCGACTCGCTCCTTCCCCTCTTCTGCTATAATCCCTCCCCCCCACTCACTATACCCCCCTCCTTCCCTCCTCTCCCCTCCTTTCTCCTTCCCTTGTCTCGCAAGACTCCTGGCCCTTCTCCTTTGATCTCCTCCTCCCCCTTCCCCCTTCTTCTGTAGCCCCCTCACAACCTCAACAACCTCTCTCCCCTTCCCCCATTCGCTACTTCTCCCACCCATCTCCCTTAGCCCCGCCCACTGCTCCACCCTCCCCTCCACCCCCCCTCCCCCCCCACCCACGCCCACCCTCACATCCCGCCTCGTTGTCGCAAAGTTGGACCGAGGATTTAACTCACCGTAAAAGCGGAAACTCACGACAAATTACTTAATGCATATTGAAATCTTAATCTAAACCTATTCAAATCTGGGACCTCAAAAATCACGGTACAATACATCGGTTACAAAAAAGAGAGAAAGAAAGAGAGAGAGAGAAAAAAAAAGAGAGGGAGGGGAGGAAAACAAAAAATGATCAAGAAGGAAAACGAAATAAAAATATAAATGTATATTCATCGTTAGAGCATCTGAGTTCAAAACTAATAACGACATGAAAGGGAGAAAACGGATGTAGAGGCGGATAGTAGAGAGAGGGAAGGGGGGGGGGATGGAGAAGGAGGTGGAGCAGATAAATAAATAAACAGGGGAAGGAAAAAATAGAGACTAGCAAAGCGAAAGCGGGGCCGTAAGGCTGATCCTGCAGTACCACTCACAGAAATTCGTTTAATCCCCCCTGAAATGTGGAGTTTCCCGTTTTCTATTTGGAAGAAGATGGAGCCCTCCTTTCTCCCCCAAAAGGCAAAGCCAAGCAACGTTCGAGAGGGAAAAGCGTTTCAATTTAAACGAAGTGTGCTCATTTGGAATGCCCAATACCCATTAAATTAAAGCGGGAAAATGAGAGAAATGGGGAGTTATACATGGGGGTTATGGGGGTAGGGTGAGGATGGGGAGGGGGAGGAGGGATGGGGAGGAGGGATGGGGAGGGGGAGAACACTTCCGATATCCTGGAGATTCATTTCCGTCGAAAGACTTCTTAGTCGGGTCTACTTTCCTTTGGGTTTAATCTCGGATGCGGTAGCCAAGTGCTATGGACACACTCGCGTTCAAACACCGAGGACCAGCGCCGTAACATAAAGAAACAAATGAGAATGGAAATGAATACAAATACGCACACATTATTAGGAACGCCCCGAAACAGACGTGACATGGACATTGACTTCTCCCCAGAACTATCACCTCAGCACCCCCCCCCCCCCTACACAATCACGGCCTCCAAACTATCTCCCCCACACAGTCATCCCCTCGACTCGTCTCCCCAACACAGTCTCCCCTTCGACTCATCTCCCCCACACAGTCTCCAACTCGACTCATCTCCCCCCACACAATCACCCCCTTCAACCTATCTCCACCACACAATCACTTCAAAAACCCTTCCCCCTCCAACCCCCTTCCACTCTCCCCCCCCCCTTCCACAATCATCCCCCCCCTACATACATATGCAGGACATCACAGTTTCTCATCAATATTTCCCAGAGACCGATTTCTAGGTCTCTCACTCCCCGTCTCTCATTCAGACCAGCAAGACAATATCTCGTCGGTTCACTCCGGGAGAAGAGATGATCTATATATCGAGGCATCATGATAGCAGATGATAAATTGCTATTCCTGAGTGAGTGCCTGCGAGAGAGAGAGAATCACGTGATATCTTTCCGTATCTTGAAGGCATTTTGGCGAAGAAGGCATCTGGGGAGATTTTTTTTTTCTTTTTCTTGAAATCCATTTTTTTTTTTTTTTTTTCGTTGTGTGTTGTTGTTTGGTTTGGTTTGGTTAGTTTTTTTGCCCTTTTTATTTATATTTTTTTCGGTTTCTCTTGTTTTCCTTACTTTTCCTCTCTCTCTCTCTCTCTCTCTCTCTCTCTCTCGCTCTATCTCTCTCTCTCCTCTCCCTCTCTCTCTCTCTCTCTCTCTCTCTCTCTCTCTCTCTCTCTCTCTCTCTCTCCCTCTCTCTCTCTCTCTCCCTCTCATTCTCCCTTCCTTCCCTCACCCTTGTCTCCTCTCCAATTCTCCAATATTCACCCAATCTCTCATTTCATACTCGAAAGCCTGATATCAAGACTTATTGCCATGGCGAGGGATGTGGTGGCAGAAGGAAGGAAGGAGAGAGAGAGAAAGATAGATAGATAGATAGATAGAGAGGTAGATAGATAGATAGATAGATAGAGAGAGAGAAGAGAGAGTGAGAAAGAAAGAGAGATACACAGACAAGACAGTGATAGTGACAGAGACAGAGGCTCGCGCGCACACGCACACACATCACACACACACACACACACACACACACACACACACACACACACACACACACACACACACACACACACACACACACACACACACACTAACACACACACACACACACACACAAAGAGTGAAAGTCAGAGAAGCAAACCCAAACCAAGAGCGATAGAGTGAGAGAAATAGACAGAGAGAAAGAGACTGTGAGACTGCCGCAAGAAATGAGGCATCTTGGCAAATCCCTGGAGTTTGCTCGCCCAATGGAAGAGTTCCCCCCCGTCAATGGCAAGTTAAGAATTGGGTCTAATGGAGAGCATTGATTGAGTGTATTGTGTCTGTGAGATTCAGTTAGTGGGTGTGGACGGAGGAGGAGGAAGAGGAGGGGGAGAGGGAGGAGGCGTAGGAAGAGGAGGAAGAGAATGGAAAAGAGGAGGAGGAAGAGGAGGAAGAGAAAGGAACAGAGGAAGAGGAGGAAGAAGAGAATGGAAAAGAGGAGGAATAGGAGTTGGAAGAATAAGAAAAGGAGGAGAGGCGGAAGAGGAGATGCAGGAAGAGGAGGAGGAAGAGGAGAAGGTGGAGGAAAATGAGGAGGTGGAACTGGAATAAGAGGTGGGGTAGGGAAAAGAGGAGGAGGTTGAGGAAGGGAAAGAGGTAAAGGAGGAAGAAGAAGCAGAAGTGAAAATGGAGAAAAAGCAAGAAGAAAAGGAGGAGGTGGTGGTAGTTTAGCAGGAAGGAGACAAAGGAGAAAGTGATGAAGGAAGTAAGACAAATAGATAGACAGACAGATAGATAGTAGGTAGATAGATAGATAGAGAGAGAGAGAAGTCAAGTACAGATAAGAATGATGATAATGAAAACATGAAAGTGAATGCAAGAGAATTACAGTCATATATCACAAACAAGCGAGGCACCACAATCAGCGACAAAATTACGTAATCATTCCAAAACACGAAACCAACCCTCCTGTCCCCCACAACTTGACAGCAAAACAGAACAATAAAAAAGACGAAATAAAAAGACTCAATCATCCAGAATAATAAAAAAAAAAAAAAAAAGCATTTCAAGAATAAAAATTGCTCGATCCACAAACAACCAAAGGAAATAAGGGGAAAAGGTGATTGAACAGGCTCCTATCAACCATTGTTTTCACAAGAGACCCTAGGCAGATCTGGTCCGCCATAAGCATATTAGCACACCCAGAACGCCTCTGGTAAATATCTAGTGCACTGAAGGATTTCACAAGATTTCATTTTGGGCGGAAGCAGTGAAAATTAATACATGCACCAGTATACATATTCTAGAGAAATGCATGTTTTTATAGACCTACATGCACACCAGTACAAACACACACACATATGCGTATACATAAACATATACATACATACATGTGTGTGTGTGCTTATACATACATATATGCATTTTTCCTGATTAATAATTCGACTTGTAAATACTGAATGATCAACGTAGAATTAGAAATTATTAATGAAATGCATCATGACATTTGGTAAATTATTATACAGTAGATATTGAAATGAATGTAATATTCATAGGCACTAAATCGCGTCCTATTTATTGATAGTCGCAAGGGATGCCAGTACGGTAATAAGCTCATCAGGATATTAAGTAACATTGGGGAAAACTCGTTCCATTGGAAAAGTATTTAAAAAGGGTTCCCATGTGACAATAATTTCATCACATTTTCGCCAAAAGTTCCTTATTTGAGAGTTTAGGTAAATGTCTTCCTTTTCTTTCTTTTCCTATTTTTTTAGCCATCGCCGAAATAGAAAATAATATTAATAATAATAATAATAATAATAATAATGCTAATTGAATATTTCTGTACTCATCTTCGTGTTTTCATTTTTTTTTTTTATTATTCTTATGACCGACTCGTTCATTTTCGCTCATGGATAGCTAAATGAGATGCTAAAGACATCATAAACACACGGACGCATTCATAGGCCGCATCTGGTAAATATTTGCAACAATTATCAACACCGAGGTACTTCCCTCTCTCCCCTCACTTTCCGGTGGGAAACTACCATAACAACATTTTCAATTAAAACTCCTGCATCGCCAACTGTCGCAGAAATAGCCAATGATAGTGGGAATTTCTCATTAAAAGTTTTGCCTTCGTAGTGACTACTGGTTCTTCCTCTCTTTCTCTTTCTCTCTCTTTTTATTTCCCTCTCTCTTTTCTCTTCTTTCCTCCGGATTTTCTAGTACGTCTCTCGGGCCTTCTCTATTCCGGTTTTTATTTCGCTTCTTTCTCTCGCTAAATCATGCCAAGTTCCGCGAAGAGGAAAAATTGAGAAACTTAATAAGTAGCAACTTTCTCGCAGCAACTTCTCCCTCCCAGTTCCCAGCCAACCCCTCTCAACCCCTCCATTTCTCTGCCTTCTAAGTTCCCCTTGTTGTGAATGTTGCAATGTTTCTTTTTGCACGGCTTTGGGGATATCGTACGATTCATTTGCATATTGCGGTGGCTTGCGGCTTAATGGCCCCGGGGCCGAGTGGCAGCTGTGGGACTGTTCGATTTTGTGCCCCTGACTGTTGCTGCTGCGCATTCGGACGC
>NC_061842.1:17919334-17921834 GCF_019202785.1 Penaeus chinensis
TACTTCTTAGCTATCTTCTGACAAATTAACTTGAATATACACCGTAATGTCTATACTGTTTTGAAAAAAAAAATCTAGATTAAAAGGATTTCCTGCAAAATAAAGACTATCCTTTTTGAAAAACGCATTTGAAAACTCGTTGAATTTGATCAGCAGAACAAACCGCAAAGGATAGCGTTTCTCACTCGCCCACTTCTTCCGTCATTTCAAAGTAATGAATGAAGTTAACTCATCAAATGTTGACAGGTGTTCAACTGAGTGAAGATACTCTCGGAAGGGACTTGCTTTTCTTTCTTTCTGTCTCTCTTTTTTTTTTCTCTTTTTCTTTTTCCTTTCCCTTTTCTTTTTCTTCTACTTTTCCTCCATCTAAAAATGGGAGACCCAGCCCTCCAGAGCTATGCAAATAAAACATTTTATTTTCTGGCGGTGTGGCGGCAACAGCGGCGATATGATGAAATTGTCGACGATTTGAGATTCTTGCTTAAACCCTTCGCACTCGAGGGGGTTGAAAAATGTATATACTGAAAGACGGCTGGATCAGCCGTAGACTTTTGTAGGAGAGGACTTTTTTCTCTTTCTTTTCTTTTCTTTTTTTTTTTTACCTCCCCTATTATTTGCTGCAATTTAGTGGAAAAGGGTAGAGATTGGGGTGGTGGAGTGGGAATGGGGGAGATGCCGGGGTGGGGAGGATGCAAGGTTATTCATGAGTTCATTTGTATGATATAAAAAGGAAAACAGTTTGGGAAATTGAGTCTGTACATCATATTGCCGCAAAAAGGGAGCCCGAGGGATGCGGGTTCAGGGAGGAGAGATGAGGTGGGTAAGGGGAGCGACGGAGACTGACATAGTCTGACAACCCCCCTCCCCCCCTCCCCCCCGCTACGAAATATGAATTTCATGAAGCAATTTAATATTTTCTTCCGAGTGATTTGCTCCCTACTTCCCCCAACCCCCTCCTTTCTTCCCTCCTTGCCCTCCCATCTACACTTTCTCCAGATCTCCCCCTACCATCCATCGCCTCTCCTTCACCCCCCCACTCACCTCCCCCGCCCCCCCCCCCCCAAAAAAAAAAAAAACTACGCTGATAAAATTTGTGTAATCTTTAAGTCGCTAAGACACTATGAAGGTTTAAAGTGAAGAAGAGTGACGTCTCACTCTCCCACTCACCCCCCCCCCTCCTCTTCAGGGCGCGTAGAAGGGAGGGAAGGGAAGTGACAGGTTAACAGATGAATAGTATAGAGTTGTATGGAGTTAAGAGATCGTGAGCAAAAAAGATTTAAAAAATAAAAAAAAGTAGAGGAAGATAACAGTAATCATAATGATGAAGATAATAATAATAAGAGAGAAGGAGATACTCAGACAGACAGACAGACCAAGCTATAAAAAGAGAGAAAACGTTTGACAGACAAGTAAACAGACAGGCACATGCAGCTCGGGCGGAGAGGACAAAAATCTTCACTCTAATCTCTCGAAAGAAACATTTTCGGTAGATTTATCTTCACATTCTTTGAAAAGCAAATACCATTTTTTTCGAGACGATAAACACACAATTTCTTTTTTAATACTTTCCAACGGTCTTTAATTTCACTTTCGCTGAGTTTCCCTCGCGATTTTCATTTCTTTCTCGTTTTTGTTTACGCTTTAAACTCTGTTCCTTTATCCTTATTCGTCTTCTAATCATTTAATGTTTATATTTCAATTCATACTTCCTTATCATGAGTCTCATTTATTTAATTTACTATTAGCAGCAACCATCACCATTACGATTTCTCATTGTTTCCCTTACTCTATTTCATAAAAAAAAAAAAAAAAATCCTTACTTCTTATTTTCCCTCAGAGATATTATACACTACCCCCTCCCCCATTCTTATATCCCCCCTCTCTTCTACTTCCCCCCTCCTTCCCACCACACTGCCATCTTTCCTCCTCAAAGACTTTGTAGAAAGAGTTTTAAGTTTAGTTTGAGAATCTGAGCATTACTGTTATGATGGGGTCTCCCGGTCTAGACCCAAACTTGCTCGATGAGTTAGTCTTGGGGCTTAAATGGGGGGGACGAGGATTGGGAAGAGGGAGAAGGATGGGGAAGGATGGGTGGGGGAAGCATGGGTGGGAAGGATGGGTGGGTGAAGGAGGGGTGGGGAAAGGGTGAATGGGGTGGATGGGGAAGAGAAAGGAAAGAGGGGAGAGCTGGAAGGATGTGGGAGTAGGAGGGTGTGAGGGAAGGAAGGGTGGGTAAAGATCGAAAAGGGGAAGGTAGGAGAGGGAATGGTAAAGAAAAAGGGAAGGAGGGGAAGGAACAGGAGAGAGAATCGCAGGAGAGGGAGGATGGAGGAGCAAGAAGAAAGAATGGGGTAAGGGAGTAGGAAGCAGAAGAAGAGGAGGAGGAGGAGAAGGAAGAGGGGAGAGTTTGAGAAGCAGAGAGGAAATAGGTGGAAGAGGAGAAGGAGGAGAAGGAGTAGTAGGAGGAGGAGGAAGAAGAAGAAGGAGGAGAAAAAGGAGG
>NC_061842.1:17936834-17939334 GCF_019202785.1 Penaeus chinensis
GATAAATCAGTGATAATGGATTTCCCTTTTAAAGATAAACTTGGGAGAAGAGAAAAATATTCTAGATAATTCTAGATACGTTAAGTAAGCCGTCTTGATAATGGAACAGAGAAAGACAGAGAGAGAAAAAAATGTGTATCTGCATATTGCAATTACTAGTTCAACATTTTTTCTCAGTGTAGCCTTATCTTGTGCATTCATATACAAGAAAATTTGGAATTGTAAATATTCCAACGAACAGGTTCTCAAAGCTATGTCTACAGGCTTCTTACGGTTCAGCCAAGCATGCTATCGAAATTGAGATAAGATACTAATACTTTGTGAATAAAAAAATGTCAAAAAAGAAAAAAAAAACAAATTCGTTCACTAAACCCACACTCTTTGCTAAGACCTTGGAAATTCTTTCAGCCTTTCTTATCTCAAAAGGACCAAAGGAGAGAGAGAGAGAGAGAGAGAGAGAGAGAGATGGAGTGGGGGGGGGGGGGGGAGAGAGAGAGAGAGAGAGAAAAAAAAAACACACACACACACACACACACAATTCTTATCTTAATGGTGAGTAATGCCGTATTCAGGTTAGGTTTTCCTCGAGTCAATTTCTTCCGGGGGAAAAACGACCCTAATATTTGTTTACACTCTCTGAAAGAAATTGTGATATCCCACTCCGCATACGTACGCTTTTTGAGAGCCGACCTCCAGTTTGTATGCCATGTCCAACGGGCGGAAAGAGCCTGCATGCCTAGGTAAAGAGTGAGAAGGAGAGAGGAAGAGAGGAAGAGAGATAGAGAGAAGGAGGGAGGGAGGAAGAGAGAGAGAAAGATAGACAGAGGGAGGGAGGGAAGGAGGGAGGCAGGCAGGGAAGGTGAGAGAGAGAAAGAGAGAGAGATAGAGAGGGAGAGAGAGAGAGAGAGAGAGAGAGAGAGAGAGAGAGAGAGAGAGAGAGAGAGAGAGAGAGAGAGAGAGAGAGAGAGAGAGAGAGAGAGAGAGAGAGGGAGGGAGGGAGGGAGGCAGACAGGGAGAGAGAGAGAGAGAGAGAGGAGGTTGAAAGGATGGAAAGAGGAAGCGAAGGAGGAAAGGAGAGGCAGATAGTTAGGCACACTCACATATATATATATATATATATATATATATATATATATATATATATATATATATATATATATATATATATATACATATATATTTATATATATAAACAGATAAAGATAGACAGCCGAATGCTCAGACAGAGAGATAGATAAGCAGAAAACCAGACAAACAAACAAACAAACAAATACAAAAACAAACAAAGAAACAAACAGAAAGAGAAACCGGGAAATAAAGAACTGAAAACAAAGGCGACAATAAGCATATGATGATATTAATGATAATGATTCTGATGTTGACTATAATGATATAATAGTGATCATTACAATAGTGATAATGACAATAATAATAGTAATAGAAACAATATTAATAGGAATAATAATACCAAACATAATAATAAAGATATCAAAATAATGACAATAATAAAAGTAACAGTCGGAATAATGATAATAATCATAATAACAATAACAACAGCACTAAAACGCAGCACAAACGAAACTAAAACGGACAGCGCAACATAAAGAAAATGATAAAGGCACACAACGCACTTCCCACATGCCATTATTCCCATACATAAATCAACTCCCCAAAAGCTGTGAGCAAGAGCTGTAGAATCTCATAGATCTCTGGGTTCTATCTACATAGTCTAGCCGACCCCCACCCCCTCCCCTTGGCTACTCCTAACCCCTCTTTACCCCTCCCTCTCCCCCCTCTCTCTTGCAAACCTCCGCCCATTTCCCTTGTTACACGTCCCTCCTCCCCCCCTACCCCTACCCCTTTAAATCATATTTGCTAACTATTCCTCGCTGGACGGAACGACTTGCCACTACTCAACGTTTTATTTGGGTCGTGTCTAGGTGTGCTTTGTCGTTCGTTTTTTTGTCTTTGCTGTTTTGTGATTTATTACCTTCCTTGGTATTTTGTTATGTCGTTTCCCCTCCATTGCGTTGTTTTTTTATCGTGGCGTTAATCTACACGTTATGCGTTAATCTACATTCTATAGATCGTTAGCTTTCCTTGCATGTTCCCAGACCTCTGTCAACCACAATACTGTCCTTTCTGTCAATCTCTTGGTTTCCCCTTACCACTCCTTACCCACATTCCTTTCCACGCCTCTCTTATGTCACCCTATATATGCCTCGGTATCACCCTGCTTCTCCCCTCACTTACCTTTCCCCTCACTGTACTATCCCTTCTCCCTTCTCCCACACACACATATCCCCTCTCCCTCCTCACACCTACTCCCTTTTCCCCTAACGCACCTTTCCCCCTCACTCCCCTCTTCCTTCTCCCCTCACACCCTTTTCCCCTCGCCCCTCTCGCTCTTCTCCCCTCTCTCCGCACACCCCTCTCATCCTTCCCCTTACACACCTTTCCCCTCTCCCCTCTCCGCCTCTTTCCCCTCAGAGAGTACCTC
>NC_061842.1:17946834-17951834 GCF_019202785.1 Penaeus chinensis
TCTCTCTCTTTCTTTTTCCCCGGGTGGACACTTGAGTGAATATGGCGGCCTGTGGGTATTCTTTGCCCGGACAAGAATAGATTGCACGTGAGCCTACACAATTGTGAGCTGGTCATGCTTGAGAATACCAAACCTGTTAGCGGCTGTTGCAATTCTTCTGCAAGAAATATCAGTCACACGTGCGGGCTGCCTCGTAGGAATTCTTATTTTCAGGGATATTAGTGTGGTTATTGCTGACATTGCTGATTTTGTTTTTATTGTGGTTGTTGTTTTTTGTTTATCTCATTGCTTATATTGTTATTATAATTATCATTATTAATGTTATTATTATTATTATTATTATCAGTAGTAGTAGTAGTCGTAGTAGTAGTATCATTATTAATATGATTATCACCAATATCATAACTATTGTTATTTTGTACTTATTTGTCATTTTCTTGTGAAAGGGAGGCTAGGGGGCGGTAAAGGGAGGGTAAACTATCTAAAACAGCTGCAATAATATCAACATCTTTGCAATCTGGTGGTTTATTTTTTTTTTTTTTTTGTATCCCTTTTTTCACTTTACTTTGCTTTTTTCCGTATTGTTACTTAAAGTTCAGAAGTTTTAATCATAAGAAAAACAGGGAGTTTAGACAAAAAAAAAGAAAAAAAAAGGAGGGGGGGTAAGAAAACACATACTGATAAGAAAGAAACGATAATAGAATAAAGCACATACTGATAAGAGGCTCGCGCAGTATCAAGAGTGTTTTTGCATTATCACAAGCAGGTAAGACAGGAAATTGAAGATGCCAAAATAGAGAGATCTAATCCCAATCACCCTCCCCCCCTTTAAATCCTCTCACCCCCTCCCCCCTTCTCTTCCCCCGCTCCTGTTCCCTTTCCTTCTCTTCTTCCCTTACGTGGATGAGGTATCTGTGAGAGAGAGAGAGAGAGAGAGAGAGAGAGAGAGAGAGAGAGAGAGAGAGAGAGAGAGAGAGAGAAGAGAGAGAGAGAGAGAGAGAGAGAGAAAGTGAGAGAAAGAGAAAGAGAGAGAGAGAGAGAGAGAGAGAGAGAGAGAGAGAGAGAGAGAGAGAGAGAGAGAGAGAGAGAGAGAGAGAGAGAAAGTGAGAGAAAGAGAAAGAGAGAAAGAGAGAGAGAGAGAGTGGGAGGGAGACAGAGAGAGACAGAGAAAGAGACAGAGAGAGACAGAGACAGAGAGAGAGAAGGGGGGGGGGGGGAGATCTTGAGATATTCTTATTGCAACACCGTTTCTTGTTGCAAATTTACGATCTGCAGATGTCTGGTGCATCCTCAATAGCATGGCACTTTCTTCCCTCATGTCGTTATTTCATCCTCACAGCTGTTCGGTACATACATATTTAAAAGTGATTTTCAGCATATACATCTGAATAAATGTTTACTTATAATAGTAGTTGTAGTATACTATTTCTCCTTTTAACGTCGTGTTGATTGTTCCCTTCATGACATATCTATAGTGAACACGCGTACACATGAACAAAAACACAAAGTCACACTCACTGAATCACACAAACGCATATTATCTATCCAAAACATACATGTATATAAACCCACAAACAGATATCGAAGCCAAGTGACACCCGCACATACGTAAATAAATGTGTAAGGGACACACATATACACACGCAAACAAGTACACACAACCAGCAGAGCAAACTGAAACACAGTTTACCTACAAATATGTACAGATATGCATTATGTATCCACTTATCATAACATATTTTTTACGACCCAAGCGATGGCAATGAGCAATTTGCACGACGAACCGTGTTGCATTGCTCTTATTATTGTATAATTTCAATTTCTTTAATGAAGCTAATTCGAGCGTGGTATTCATGAATTCGGAAATTCACACAAAAAAAGAATGATAATTCCGGATGGTTATAACTAATACAAACAAATTTATCCTTTGCATGACTGGCAGAACTATCATTCAGATTGGTTGCATGACAAATGAGACGTACCTCGGATTTTAATTGTGTTGTACCCTGTACCTCTACAATAATTCCTCCGACAGATATTGTGGTTACTACTAGAACTATTGCTACTTGACTCTTGCGTGAGCCAGTGCTTCTGTTCTTATTTCAAATGTCACTCATATTACTAGTAGTGTTTCTGTCAACATTTGCACTACTAGGACTACTATGGGAACTACAACAAAAAACAACAACGGCTACTGCTTACGCTACTTCTACTACTACTGTGATTTTTAGTATTCTTAATAGTATTATCATTACTATCATTCCTACTCCTGCTAATACTACTATAGCTACTACTGCGAATACTACTATAGCTACTACTGCTAATATTACTATAGCTACTACTGCTAATACTACTATAGCTACTACTGCTAATACTACTATAGCTACTACTGCTAATATTACTATAGCTACTACTGCTAATACTACTATAGCTACTACTGCTAATATTACTATAGCTACTACTGCTAATACTACTATAGCTACTACTGCTAATACTACTATAGCTACTACTGCTAATACTACTTTAGCTACTACTGCTACTACTAATACTACTACTACTAATATTACTAACACTACTAATATTACTCTTCATTGGTCGTTTAATAGAAATATCTATCTATTTATCTATCGCAGTTTACTTATCCATATCTTTATTTATCACTTACATCGCTCTGCTTCTATCCCAATAATATATGCAAAAGCTCACACGCGTTCAGACATGCACATGAAAACATCACTTATGAGCATATTAGAAAAAAATATGCATATGAACGCAGATTCAAGGTAAGGTAAGACTCATATTATAAAAAAGGAAAAGTAAAAGAAAATGGAAACGAGGAGAAAATATGAAAATAAGATAAGGATATATAAAAGAACGAATGAGACGACACAAATGGGAAAACAAGAAAAAAAAGAAAGAAAAGAAAAAAAGGAAAATTAAATGAAAAAGAAAGAAAGAAAAAATACAAATAAAAAGAATATATATATATGTATGTATATATATATATATATATATATATATATATATATATATATATATATATATATAATGTGACATAATCGTAATACGAAACAAAGAAACCACACGAAAAGAAAAGGAAAAAAAAAAAAAAAAAAAAAAAAAAAAGAAAAGAACAAAAACAAACAAAAATAAGAAAAAGAAACTTACAAAAACAGGAAAAGAAGTAGAGAGAAAGACCAACTAGGAGAGCGAAAAGGAGACAAGGGAAGGGACAGAATAAGACGTTCCCCGGGCGGAGGCAAATCCCCTCCATCTTCCAAGTTGTCTGAGGAAGCACAATGGTCTTGGATGATGGTGCAACAATGGCCGCAGGGAATAATTGGCACAAGACTGAAAACCCATTGATTTCAGGCCATGCGGCGGGGTGGGGGAGGGTGGGGGGTCGTGGGGGCGAGGGGGGAGGGGAGAGGAGGCTATGGGGGAGGTTGGGGGAGGGGAGGTCATGGGGCGAGGGAGAGGTTGGGGGAGGTTAGAGGTAAGGGAGTGGCGGGTGGGTGTGGGTAGAGGAAGGGGGGGGGGGGGTAAAAGATGGGGGAAGGTACGGAAGGGAGGTAATGGGGAGAGATGATGGGAAGGTAGCTCTTTCCTTTCTTTTTTTTATCACCCTCTCCCTTTCAGCCTGTCTTTTCTTATCTCTCTCTATCTATCTATCTATCTATCTCAATCTCCCTATCTCTCTCTTTCTCTTTGTTTTTTATTCTCTCTCTCTCTCTCTCTTTGTTTTTTCTTCTCTCTCTCTCCCCCCCCCCCCTCTCTCTCTCTCTCTCTCTCAACAAGAAACGGTGTTGCAATAAGAATATCTCAAGATCTCCCCCCCCCCCCTTCTCTCTCTCTGTCTCTGTCTCTCTCTGTCTCTGTCTCTGTCTCTCTCTCTCTCTTTCTCTGTCTCTCCTGTCTCCCTCTCTCTCTCTCTCTCTCTTTCTCTTTCTCTCACTTTTTCTCTCTCTCTCTTTCTCTCTCTCTCTCTCTCTCTCTCTCTCTCTCTCTCTCTCTCTCTCTCTCTCTCTCTCTCTCTCTCTCTCTCTCTTTCTGACTCTGGAGAATCATAAAAGGAGGATGTATGGGATATAAGGAGCTACTTTTGGGATAATATGTTTTGCTTTTGCTAGTAATAAATTTTCTTTTCGTTTCTGTCTGTCTGTCTGTCTATATGTCTCTCTCTATATTTCTTCATCCCTCTATCTCTCTCTATCTATCTATCTGTTTTTTTTTTCCCCCTACTTATCTCCTTTCTCTCTTCATTAAACTATATCTTATTTATCTATCTTACTTCACTAAACTCTTTCAGCAAAATATGGACAAAAATTATAAAAAAAACAAGCCTTAAAAATCTCCAGCAGCTACGATCGAATCACTCAAGCCCTATTTATAGTTATAACTCACTTGATTTCCAACCGTAATGTCGATTCTCAGGGAAGGTGATCGTCCTAATTAATTTTGTGTTTTTCATCCACCCAAATCTTGTTTCGGTTATCTCTGTTTGTCAGTTCTGAAGGCGATTCTTGATCACTGATTAGCTGCAGGTTATTAATGAAGATGAATAGGTGAGATTATCGGTCTGATATGGTAATTAAGGCAAACGTGTTCTTTTCCTTGTTTTTTCGTTTTTTCTTTTTTCCTTCTTCCCTTTTTCTTTTATTTCTTTTTCTTTTTCTTCTATTTCTCCTGCTTCTTCTGCCTCTTATTATTGTTATTGTTATTGTTATTATTATTATCATCATTATTTTTATTATTATTATTATGATTACTATTATTATTGTTATCATCATCATCATCATTATCATCATTACCATTATATTTATCTTATTATTATTATCATTATAATCATTATTATTATCACTGTTATATTTATCCTCCTTTTTCTTCTCCTCCTTCTCCATCTTCCTTTTCCTCTTTTTAGTCTGGGTTTCTTTCGAAAGGAAAAGAGATACTAAAAATCCCATTGTCTACACCGATAACCATATAGTGTATTTCGCTAT
>NC_061842.1:17976834-17984334 GCF_019202785.1 Penaeus chinensis
ATTTGTGTGCGTGTTTGCATGTGTGTGTTCGTGTACGTATTTGTGTATGTGTGCGTTTAATTTTGCCCATTTGTGTATACGTGTGTGTATGCGCTTATATGCGCGCATTTGTGTACATGTTCGCGTGTGAATGCGTGCGTGCGTGTGCTTGCATGCTGCGAGCATTCCCGCACATCCTCTGAATCTGTTTAGTAGTGGGGGATCAATACCTGTTCATTTGATACTACTGCTACACTTCGGCCCACCAGGCTTAGAGATTCTGCTGTTCTCAAGCAACAATTGATAAGCATTATGGCAGGAAACTTTCTCCTCCTTCTCTGTCTCCTCTTCGTCGTCTGCTCCCTCGTCCCTACCCTCTCTTTTCCTCTTTCTCTCTCTCTCTCTCTCTCTCTCTCTCTCTCTCTCTCTCTCTCTCTCTCTCTCTCTCTCTCTCTCTCTCTCTCTCTCTCTCTCTCTCTCTCTCTCTCTCTCTCTCTCTCTCTCCCTCTCTCTCTTTCTCTATCTCTCTCTTTTATATCTTTCCTTTTTTTTTGGCACAAAGACGAATAATTATGGAAATGATATTGGTGATAATGTTAATAATGTATATAATTGTCGAGGATGATGACGCTGACAATGGAGATAAAAACCAGAGATAAAAATGATGACTTTATTGAGGAAAACGATGATGATAGCAATAGCTGCAACATTATTCTCAATGATAATAAAAAACAATGGTAATGGTACTAACAGCAACTATTGACAATAATGATAACAGGAATAGCATTGAGGAAAACAATAATTACAAGAGTAAGAATATGAATGAGAATAAGAAAAATGATAATGATAGTGATAATGATAATAACAATCATCATCACTACTATCATTATTATTATATCATGGCCATTATCATTAGTATTATTGTTATTACTATTGTCATTATTATCATTGTTATTATGATTAACAATATTATTTCTTTATTACCATCATCATTGCCACTGTTATAATTATCATCATTAATATTCTTCTTATCATTATCATAATTATTATCAATATTATTATTATAATAATTATTATCTTTATCATTATTAGTGTTAGTAGTAATAGTGGTTGTAGTAATAACAAAAGAAGTAGCTCTTTCATCATCGTTATTATCATTATCATTACTATCAATATCATCATAATAATGATAACAATGATAATGAGGATGATAATGATAATAATAACAATAACAATAATAATAATAACAATGATAATAATAATGATAATATTGATAACAATTATTATGATTATGATTATAATAATAATTATTATTATTTATTATCATTATTATCATTATTACTACTACTATTATTATTATTATTATTATTATTATCATTATTATTATCATTGCCATCATCATCATAATTATTAGCATTATCATTATTGCTATAGTGGTTATCATCATCATCATCACCATCAGTATTTCCATTAAAGTAATAAGAATAAAACCAGTAACCAGCCTCAGAAACGGAGCAGCAAACTAAGATCCTCAGACGCGTTGTTCTAAATGTTTCTCAGTGTAGCAACGTCCCTCCTCTTTGTCTTCTTCCTTCTCCTTCTCCCTCTTTCTCTTTATGTTTTCAATGGCGTTTTCGTCCGCTTTCTCCTTCTCCTTTTCTTCTCTTTTCTTTCTCTCTTTACTTTTTGCTTTCTAAATATTTTTCTCCTCTTTCTCATCTCCTCCCTCTCCGCTCTCTACCCCGCCTCCTCCATTTACTAATCCACTATTTACTCCACTTCCTCCTTTTACTCTTCCACTATTTACTCCAACTCCTTTTCCTCCTCCACTTCCGCCTTTTCCTCCTTCACTAACTACTCAATTTCCTCCTGCACTATCTACTCCACCTCCTCCTTATAGTCAGTCTTCCACTATCTACTCCACCGCCTCCTTTTCCTCCTCCGCCCTCTACCCCACCTCTTACTAATCTACTTCATCTCCTCCTACTACTTGCTTCCTCCTTCTCGCTTCCTCCTTTACTCCTCCTCCTGGAAAGTGTCTTAGAGATCCCACTGGTGCTTTCGGATCCCACAATAGGCATGGTGTGGAGTTGAGCTGTCTCTGAGCGGGGCCGACGTGTAATGGTGCTTCTTACGTGCGTGAATATGTTACATCTTCCGGTTGTGCTGGGTCTCTCTCTAGTCCTCTCTTTCTGCCTCTCTCTCGTTCTCTTTCTCTCTTGGGTTTTGTCTTTGTATTTGTATTTCTTTATCTTTTCTTTCTCTCTTTGTCTTTGTATTTGTCTTTGTCTCTCTTTCTCTTCTTCTTTCACTCTTTGTCTTTGTCTCTCTTTCTCTTCTTCTTTCACTCTTTGGCTTTGTCTCTCTTTCTCTTCTTCTTTCACTCTTTGTCATTGTCTCTCTTTCTCTTCTTCTTTCACTCTTTGTCTTTGTCTCTCTTTCTCTTCTTCTTTCACTCTTTGTCTTTGTCTCTCTTTCTCTTCTTCTTTCACTCTTTGTCTTTGTCTCTCTTTCTCTTCTTCTTTCACTCTTTGTCTTTGTCTCTCTTTCTCTTCTTCTTTCACTCTTTGTCTTTGTCTCTCTTTCTCTTCTTCTTTCACTC
The DNA here is from genome assembly GCF_019202785.1 of Penaeus chinensis. NCBI lineage: Eukaryota > Metazoa > Arthropoda > Malacostraca > Decapoda > Penaeidae > Penaeus > Penaeus chinensis. The sequence continues at coordinate 17,979,416 of NC_061842.1, forward strand.
TTTGTCTTTGTCTCTCTTTCTCTTCTTCTTTCACTCTTTGTCTTTGTCTCTCTTTCTCTTCTTCTTTCACTCTTTGTCTTTGTCTCTCTTTCTCTTCTTCTTTCACTCTTTGTCTTTGTCTCTCTTTCTCTTCTTCTTTCACTCTTTGTCTTTGTCTCTCTTTCTCTTCTTCTTTCACTCTTTGTCTTTGTCTCTCTTTCTCTTCTTCTTTCACTCTTTGTCTTTGTCTCTCTTTCTCTTCTTCTTTCACTCTTTGTCTTTGTCTCTCTTTCTCTTCTTCTTTCACTCTTTGTCTTTGTCTCTCTTTCTCTTCTTCTTTCACTCTTTGTCTTTGTCTCTCTTTCTCTTCTTCTTTCACTCTTTGTCTTTGTCTCTCTTTCTCTTCTTCTTTCACTCTTTGTCTTTGTCTCTCTTTCTCTTCTTCTTTCACTCTTTGTCTTTGTCTCTCTTTCTCTTCTTCTTTCACTCTTTGTCTTTGTCTCTCTTTCTCTTCTTCTTTCACTCTTTGTCTTTGTCTCTCTTTCTCTTCTTCTTTCACTCTTTGTCTTTGTCTCTCTTTCTCTTCTTCTTTCACTCTTTGTCTTTGTCTCTCTTTCTCTTCTTCTTTCACTCTTTGTCTTTGTCTCTCTTTCTCTTCTTCTTTCACTCTTTGTCTTTGTCTCTCTTTCTCTTCTTCTTTCACTCTTTGTCTTTGTCTCTCTTTCTCTTCTTCTTTCACTCTTTGTCTTTGTCTCTCTTTCTCTTCTTCTTTCACTCTTTGTCTTTGTCTCTCTTTCTCTTCTTCTTTCACTCTTTGTCTTTGTCTCTCTTTCTCTTCTTCTTTCACTCTTTGTCTTTGTCTCTCTTTCTCTTCTTCTTTCACTCTTTGTCTTTGTCTCTCTTTCTCTTCTTCTTTCACTCTTTGTCTTTGTCTCTCTTTCTCTTCTTCTTTCACTCTTTGTCTTTGTCTCTCTTTCTCTTCTTCTTTCACTCTTTGTCTTTGTCTCTCTTTCTCTTCTTCTTTCACTCTTTGTCTTTGTCTCTCTTTCTCTTCTTCTTTCACTCTTTGTCTTTGTCTCTCTTTCTCTTCTTCTTTCACTCTTTGTCTTTGTCTCTCTTTCTCTTCTTCTTTCACTCTTTGTCTTTGTCTCTCTTTCTCTTCTTCTTTCACTCTTTGTCTTTGTCTCTCTTTCTCTTCTTCTTTCACTCTTTGTCTTTGTCTCTCTTTCTCTTCTTCTTTCACTCTTTGTCTTTGTCTCTCTTTCTCTTCTTCTTTCACTCTTTGTCTTTGTCTCTCTTTCTCTTCTTCTTTCACTCTTTGTCTTTGTCTCTCTTTCTCTTCTTCTTTCACTCTTTGTCTTTGTCTCTCTTTCTCTTCTTCTTTCACTCTTTGTCTTTGTCTCTCTTTCTCTTCTTCTTTCACTCTTTGTCTTTGTCTCTCTTTCTCTTCTTCTTTCACTCTTTGTCTTTGTCTCTCTTTCTCTTCTTCTTTCACTCTTTGTCTTTGTCTCTCTTTCTCTTCTTCTTTCACTCTTTGTCTTTGTCTCTCTTTCTCTTCTTCTTTCACTCTTTGTCTTTGTCTCTCTTTCTCTTCTTCTTTCACTCTTTGTCTTTGTCTCTCTTTCTCTTCTTCTTTCACTCTTTGTCTTTGTCTCTCTTTCTCTTCTTCTTTCACTCTTTGTCTTTGTCTCTCTTTCTCTTCTTCTTTCACTCTTTGTCTTTGTCTCTCTTTCTCTTCTTCTTTCACTCTTTGTCTTTGTCTCTCTTTCTCTTCTTCTTTCACTCTTTGTCTTTGTCTCTCTTTCTCTTCTTCTTTCACTCTTTGTCTTTGTCTCTCTTTCTCTTCTTCTTTCACTCTTTGTCTTTGTCTCTCTTTCTCTTCTTCTTTCACTCTTTGTCTTTGTCTCTCTTTCTCTTCTTCTTTCACTCTTTGTCTTTGTCTCTCTTTCTCTTCTTCTTTCACTCTTTGTCTTTGTCTCTCTTTCTCTTCTTCTTTCACTCTTTGTCTTTGTCTCTCTTTCTCTTCTTCTTTCACTCTTTGTCTTTGTCTCTCTTTCTCTTCTTCTTTCACTCTTTGTCTTTGTCTCTCTTTCTCTTCTTCTTTCACTCTTTGTCTTTGTCTCTCTTTCTCTTCTTCTTTCACTCTTTGTCTTTGTCTCTCTTTCTCTTCTTCTTTCACTCTTTGTCTTTGTCTCTCTTTCTCTTCTTCTTTCACTCTTTGTCTTTGTCTCTCTTTCTCTTCTTCTTTCACTCTTTGTCTTTGTCTCTCTTTCTCTTCTTCTTTCACTCTTTGTCTTTGTCTCTCTTTCTCTTCTTCTTTCACTCTTTGTCTTTGTCTCTCTTTCTCTTCTTCTTTCACTCTTTGTCTTTGTCTCTCTTTCTCTTCTTCTTTCACTCTTTGTCTTTGTCTCTCTTTCTCTTCTTCTTTCACTCTTTGTCTTTGTCTCTCTTTCTCTTCTTCTTTCACTCTTTGTCTTTGTCTCTCTTTCTCTTCTTCTTTCACTCTTTGTCTTTGTCTCTCTTTCTCTTCTTCTTTCACTCTTTGTCTTTGTCTCTCTTTCTCTTCTTCTTTCACTCTTTGTCTTTGTCTCTCTTTCTCTTCTTCTTTCACTCTTTGTCTTTGTCTCTCTTTCTCTTCTTCTTTCACTCTTTGTCTTTGTCTCTCTTTCTCTTCTTCTTTCACTCTTTGTCTTTGTCTCTCTTTCTCTTCTTCTTTCACTCTTTGTCTTTGTCTCTCTTTCTCTTCTTCTTTCACTCTTTGTCTTTGTCTCTCTTTCTCTTCTTCTTTCACTCTTTGTCTTTGTCTCTCTTTCTCTTCTTCTTTCACTCTTTGTCTTTGTCTCTCTTTCTCTTCTTCTTTCACTCTTTGTCTTTGTCTCTCTTTAAACCTACGCCAAAAAAGGAGGAAAAAAGTTAACCCCTTTGAGGGAAAAACCCGGGGTTTTTTTTAAATAAATTTGAAAAAATTTAAGGTGCCTTTTTGCTTAGGAAAACCCCCGTTGCTTCAAAAAAAAATTTTCCCAAAATTTCTTTTGTGGGAATTGTTGCTTTAATTTTTAAGTCGGAAGAAAAAGAAAAAAAAATGAGGGGGGGAGGGAAGGAAAAAGGGGAAGGGGGGGGGACAAAAGGGGAGAGAGAGAGAGGGGGAGAGAGAGAGAGAAGAGAAGGGAAGAGAAAAAGAAGAGAAGAGAAGAAAGAGAAGAGAAGAGGGAAAAGGGAAAAGAAGGAAGAAAAGGAAGAGAAGGAAGGGAAAAGGGGGAACGGGCCGGGTTTAAAAGGGCAAGAATTTCGGCTGAAAGGGAAAAGGTTCTTGGGTAAGTGAACGCACGGTAAAGAGAGCCATACTGCTTCCAAGTCGACCCTTAAGGAACCCGAAACCCGTGATGTTGTTTTACCCAGTGTTAAAAAAGAAAAGAAGAGACATTTTTGCAATTTTAAAGGGAAACCCTGATTGGTGATATATGTAATTTTGAATTTTGATGAATGCAAAAACATTTATGAAAGTTAAAAGGGTTTGGTTTGTGGACCCGGTTTTTCCAGAAGGGATTTTTGAAGAATGGGAACCCCCAAAACCCTTAAAACCCATTGGCCCAACCCCAAATTCGTTTGATAAGATAACGGGTTAAAATAAATTTATAAACTGGAAAATTAAAAAAAAGAAATTTTCGGCAAATGGCAATTTAAACCCCTGTTATCCCCCTTTAGAAACCCCCCCCCCAACCTTTCTCTTTATCCCCTCCCGCTCTCCCTTTTCCCAAAAAAGAAAATCTTAGCGTTCCCGTAAATGATGGAAATTTTTTATTTAAAAAAAAAGTTCCAAATTTTTTTTTGTTCTTAAAAATTTTTGGGGTTGACTGAAAGTGTTCTCTTCTCTCCCCTTCTCTTTTTCTCTTTTCTTTTTTCTTCTTCTTTTTCCTTTTCTTGTTTTTTCCTCCCCCTCTCCACGAAGGGCCCAATTGCAATTTGGGAAGTTTCCAAAATGTCGCGTAAAACTTTTGTACCCTTTTTGGGGAAAAAAATTTGGGGTGAAAAAATTAAGAAAAAAGAAATTTTTCCCCCTTTTCATTTTCCCTTTTTTTGTTTTTTTCCCTTTTTCCTTTTTTTTCCCCTTTTTGTCCCCGTCTTGCCCTTTTTTTTGGGTTTTTACCCCTTTTTCTATCGAAATTTTTTTTTTTAAGCCTTTTTAATTTTTCTTTCCCCCCCATTCCCCCCACTTCCCCCCCCTTTCCCCTCCCCCCCCGACGCCTTCATCCTTCCCCAATTCGTCTTTCCCCCCCCAGGGCCCCCCTTTACATTCCCCGAACCCCGACAATTCCCCTTTTCCTTTTATTATCCAACCCCATCCCTCTGTGTAATTTTTTATTTATTTTGCCCAAGCCCAAATTCCCCCAAAGGCCCCCTTTATTTTTTCGTCCCTCCCTTCCAAAATCCTTTCATTTCACCCCCCCACCCACCCCACCAAAACCCCTTTTTAAATTTTACCCTTTCCCCTCACCCGCCACCACCCCCAACCCTCCTTCCCCTCCCCCCCCTACGACCCCCCCCCTTCCCCCCAAAACCCCCCCCCCCCCTTCCAACCCCTTTGTAATTTTCCCCCCCCCCCCCTCCCCCCCAACCCCCCCCCCTAACCCCCTTTCCCTTTCCCCCCCGCCCCCCCGCCCCCCAACCCCTCCCTTCCCCTCCCCCACCGCCCCCCCGTGACCCCCCCCCCCCCCCCAAAAAAAACCTTTTCTCCAAACCCCCATACCCCCCCCCCCTCCCCTCCCCCCACATTGGAAAAAATCCAGGGGGAATTCAACGGGTGAAAAGGGTGTTTTGCCCTTTGGGAATTAAAAGGCCCCAGCCCAGATACGTTAATTTTTTGGAAAAAGGATTGCGGAGAGGAAGGAGAGGAAGATGGAGAAGAGGGAGAGGATGGAGAGGAAGATGGAGAAGAAAGA